>NC_045745.1:24790857-24842558 GCF_008692095.1 Etheostoma spectabile | reverse complement strand
TTTTTTTTTTTTTTTTTTTAATTTTGGAACATGCAGGAATATAATGCTGGATCTTGATCTTACCTGTCCTCCACGTCTTCTATTGTGTCAGGAAGGGGTGAGCCAAGTGTTTCTGGAAGAAATATTGCAGCCACTCCGCTTAGAATTGGAGCTCCTCCGTAGATTAAACCGGGAAGCCAAGGTATGTATTCGCCCGTGAGAAGCACCATAGGGGCCACCATGGCTCCTACACGAGCCATCATGGATACCCAGCCCATGCCATTCTGACTGTGAGAGAGAGAGAAAACAGCCATAAGCTCCTTTAAACCAGTGATTGTGGTGCTGGTAATAAAGTAGCAATGCAACTTTATTAGCATTTTGACTGTTTTTATTTTACTAATTTGGGAAACATCTTAAAAATGGGTAAGGAGGCCCTCTTTGATTTGAAAATATTAACACGGTTTGCTTGTTGGCGTCACATCTCACATTTTAACACACATTTTACTGTTTGACAGGAAAAGATGTGAATGTGTTTTGTAAGTTTGTAAGTTGGTGTCACATTTAAAAAAAGATGCCTTCCATTCCTGACCAAAATTATAAACGTAACACTTTTTTTTTGCCCTCATTTTTCATGAGCTAAACTCAAAGATTTTTCTATGTACACAAAAGGCCCATTTCTCTCAGATATTGTTATCTCACAAATCTGTCTAAATCTGTGTTAGTGAGCACTTCACATTTGTTGAAAAAGTCCATCTACCTCACGGGTGTGGCATACCAAGATCCCCGTTAGACAGCATGATTATTGCACAGGTGTGCCTTATGCTGGCCACAATAAAAGGCCACTCTAAAATGTGAAGTTTTACTGTAGGGGGGGTTCCGGGGAGGGTCCGAAAACCAGTCAGTATCTGCTGTGACGACAATTTGTCTCATGCAGTGCAAGACATCTTCACATAGAGTTGATCAGGTTGTTGATTGTGGCCTGTGGAATGTTGGTCTACTCCTTCAATGGCTCCACGAAGTTGCTGGATATTGGCAGGACCTGGAACACACTGTCCTATATGCCAATCCAGAGCATCCCAAACGTGCTCGATGGGTGACATGTGTGGTGAGTATGCTGGCCATGCAATATGGGATGTTTTCAGCTTCCAGGAAATGTGTACAGATCCAACATGTGGCCATGCATTATCAAGTTGCAACATTAGTTGATGGTGGCTAAATGGCACAACAATAGGCCTCAGGATCTCGTCACGGTATCTCTGTGCATTCAGAATGCACTTGCTTTTGTTGTCCATAACATACGCCTGCCCATACCATAACTCTAACGCCACCATAGGCCACTTTATCGACAACGTTGACATCAGCAAAGCGCTAACCCACACAATGCCATACACGCTGTCTGCCATCTGCCCTGTACAGTGTAAACCAGGATTCATCAAGTGCCAGACACCATCAAATGTGAGTATTTGCCCACTCAAGTCAGTTATGACGCCAAACTGCAGCCAGGTCGAGACCCCAATGAGGACAACGAGCATGCAGATGAGCTTTCCTGAGACAGTTTCTGACAGTTTGTGCAGAAACTCTTTGGTTATGCAAACCAATTGTTGCAGCAGCTGTCAGGGTGGCTGGCCTCAGAGAATCTTGGAGGTGAAGATGCTGGATGTGGAGGTCTTGGGCTGGTGTGGTTGCACGTGGTCTGCGGTTGTCAGGTTGGAGGGATGTACTGCCAAATTCTCTGAAACACCTTTGGAGACGGCTTATGGTAGAGAAAGGAACATTCAATTCACGGGCAATAGCTCTGGTGGACATTCCAGCATGCCAATTGCACACTCCCTCAAAACATGCAACATCTGTGGCATTGTGTTGTGTGATAAAACAACACATTTTAGAGTGGCCTTTATTGTGACCAGCCTAAGGCACACCTGTGCAATAATCATGCTGTCTAATCAGCATCTTGATATGCCACGTCTGTGAGGTGGATGTATTATCTTAGCAAAGGAGAAGTGCTCAGTACACAGATTTAGACAGATTTGTGAACAATATTTGAGAAAAACTGACCTGTTGTGTACATAGAAAAAGTCTTAGATCTTTGAATACAGCTCATGAAAAATGGGGGCAAAAACAAAAATGTTGCATTTATAATTTTGTTCACTATACATGTCTAAGGTCATGATAAGATTAATGTATCAACGAGAGAAGAAGGCAAGTAAAGGCCATGAAAGTTAATAGAACATATAGTTTGTGCTGCAAAACACCTAACGGTGAAAGTTAAATTGATCAGAAAATTGACAGAACACACTTTGTCAGACCATGATCCCCTGCTGCTGACAAAATTGTCCCACTAAATTCATGAAAATGCATCCCCCAAATTGTGGTAGTTTGCCTATTTGTTAAATCAATTCTATCTTGTGAATAAAACTGGAGTAGCCGGCAGACTTCTAAAGCAATGTCCACATTTCTATTGTTTCAGCAAAAAGCCATTTAGTCAGTCAAGTAGAGAAACATTTGTCTCATTCAAAAGTAGAAATTGGATTTCTTCAATAAACAAAATAAACTGAATTCATTAATACAAAAGATAATTTGTGTATTAATGTAAAGTAAATTTAACACAAAAAAAACGTATTGACATTTACCGAATGATGGTTGGGTACAGTTCTCCAGAGTAAAGGTAGCAGCAGTTGAAGGATGCGGCAAGGCAACCTTTACCCAGTACAGCCAGACACGTCCGTGCAGTTGATTTCTCTGCACAGTAGTGGAACATTCATCAGATCACTCTGTTCTTTCTGTGGTAGAATATACAGCTTGGATGTATGTGTTTAAACCATGGTTGTGTAATGTGATTTAAACATACCATAAGGTACTAGCAGGTTGATCAAAATAGTGATTCCAGCTAGGATCAGACCACCACTTTGGGATGGACGTCGTCCAATAAAACTCATAGACACAGTTATGACGACTTTAGCTGGGATATCAACAGCTCCGAAGATCACTTGGATTAAGTAGATGTCCACCCCAAACTTTTGCAGATCCATAGCAAGACCATAGTAGGCAAAGCTTGTTGAAAACCTATTTTAGTGTATACAAAAACATGCACAATGTCATTCAATTTCATGGAAGGTGCTTAAAAACTGCCCCTGAGTTATGCAGTGCAGGATATGTACCAGACAGCACTCAGGCAGATTGTCATTTTCCTCATTGTGGGCATACGGAACAGATCCAGGACAGAGTAGGAGCCCTGTGAACAGGACATCTCTTTCGTCATGGACTCTTGCAGCATCTAGAATGCAAATAGAGAGAGTTCTTTCAGTTTCAAAATTATTTTATACACAATTTGAAACACAGATAGATGGTGCAATAACACAAACACACCAAATTCCCTTACTTTAATGTCGATTTTTTCTCCCTCTTCACGTCGTCCGTTAAAATTGGCCACTCTTTTAAGGTTCTTGATGGCTTGTTCGGGCTTATTACTCATAACTAACCATCTTGAAGATTCATGAAACCACCTGTGTAAGATATTTGTTGAGTTAATTTGTCATTAGTACAATACTAAATCTTTTCAACGTTAAACATGAATCAGTAATTCTGGTTGCAAGCCAAACTTTTAATTGCAGTTCAGTACTAGGCCTCTCACCATGAGATGAGGAAGAAGACATAGAAGGGCAAAGACACAGCCAGGGTTAACCACCTCCAGTCCCGGAGGAAGTAGGCTACGACTGCCAGGATCAACTGTCCCACTGTGTAACTGTAACCTGTTATTGTCCCCACCACAGTTCGCACACGAGTGGGGATCCACTCCACAACTTGAAATTGAAGAATCACAAGAGATTATCATATTATATTATTATACATATTTTGGTCAAATTAGAACTCTATCATCAGCGTGCATGTTGACTGCATCCAGTTAAGTCATTGTACACTAACTGTACTCTATCCAGCAAAATATCTTACTGAGGGAGAAGGTGTTGAGGCCCAGGCCGGACAGAGCCATGCCACAGCCAAAGCGGAACACACAGTAGAGGGTGAAGGAGTTTGAGAGAGCAACACATGTTCCTGACACTGCCATGAGTAGGTTAGAAATGAGCAGGAGGATGCGTCGACCATATCTAGGAGCCAGATGGATTTGGTCAGTCTATATCAAATTATATGACTTGAATAAGTTTCTATTTTTTTAGCAAAACTGCATGTACAAGAGTCAAGTTTTCCTATCTGATATTCACTCAAATTCATGCATTCACTCATGCATGGTTGACTGTGCCAGTTGACTTAACTCATTAGTAACAAAACCACACATCAAGTAGGGATAAGATTAATGTTACCTGTCTGAAAGACCTCCAAAGACAACAGCTCCCACAAGCACACCTCCCATGTAGACTGTTTGTCCCATTTGCTTAAAAGAGCGCAGATCACACACCAAATTCCACTGACCAAAAAATGGAACACAATTTAACACACGTGACAAAAAAACATATACACGTTAAAAGCAAAAAAAACATATGTATTCCTACATCAGATATGATCGTTGAGCTCATATCAGTCATGTTATAGGACCATCCGTCGTCGCATCCCTGCAGACCAACATCCAAACCTTCCTTAGTGTCTTTGTCCTCTCCTGAGCCGGAGCTCCCGTTCTTAGTCAGGAGATGCCACTGTGGAGTAACGTAACGCTGGCACCTCTGGGGCTTTCCTATCTGGTCTTGAGGCACTGTGATCAGCAGCGTTTCCTCTGGGCTCAGCTGGGACTGAGACAGGTTTGTGTGTGCGTTGCAGTAGTGAGGAGGCACCGCAGCCACAAAGTTCTGCAGCAGGTTGTGACTGGCCATCAACAAGACAGGCATGCAGAGAAGCGTCACATGCAAGATCTGGAAGCGTCCTGTGCTGCCAACTTGCTCTAGGAGATCCCCAAAAGCCATAGTTGTGTACAAGCACAACTCTGCAAGATGACTTGATGTCAACTGCACTAGATCCTGTTGTTGGTATGTTCCTTTAGAACACTTGGATGTGCAAAAAATAGCACTTGAGACAAATATTGGAGAAAACACCAGTTGCGAGAACTAACCAGAGTATGTTAGAGGTGTCATGTAATAATTAAAATTGATAGACTTACTTGCTGAATTTAATCTTCTTGCATTACATAAAATATCTACAAAATAAATTAAGATTTGGGGCACCTTAAAAATAACACATGATACTTTCAATGTAAAAAAAATCCTGACAAATTGTTCCAGAAAGATGTCTTTAAAATAGCCACAAAATCAAAAAAGGAAAAATATCGTCTTGCTGCAGTGTGTCAACATTGATAATCAGCGTTTAAAGTCCAACGGCTTTTCAGAAGTTAGGATTATTAGAAGTGCACTAATACCTCCTGAGGTATTAGTAGCTTGTCCACTGAACACTAAGGTAGAATAGAGTCCTTGCTGTGCAGGAACAACATCATGTTGAAGTGTTTCAGTTCATGTGAGCTCCAGCATCAAGAGTGTGCACGTGACTATGCTTAGCTCTTTGCCCTCTTTGCACTGACTGCCCTGTATTGGGAACTGAAGGATAGGGTGATAAAAGGGGTGTGTGTGTGTGTGTGTGGGTGGGTGGGTGTGGGTGTGTGTGTGCATGTGCACACCCGTGCATGCTGTGCACATGTGAAGTCAACTTAACTACGGTAATTTTGTTTTATAGGTGGTTTCTTTGTCAGTTTAATGTTCACTGAGTTTTCAACACCATGACCTATCCTCCGTCACATTGTGTTACAAAACAGCAGTTTGCAGTCAATAAGTGACTATGTGATGACAATTTATTCAACAAAAGTTGTATGTGTTCTGACTCAGTCAAGTTATGCTGACTGAGAGTTATGCAACAGAACCAAGAATAAAAATAAAACAACTACAGAAATGCACTGCAATAATTTACATTCCTGTATTGTGTTTACAGAGTACATCTGGGGAAAAAACTGGGACATTTCTGTCTGGGTTTTGTGTCCTTATAATTAGTTTTGAGGAATGTGCGTTTGTGTAATGATCAGCATGAGATGTCAGGCTGAATGAAGCCCCAGGTGCACCAAAGTAAAACAATAAACTTTCAGTTTTTTCAGCTGCCAGACTGGGATAAGGAAAAGAGTTGTCCTTTTAAATCCGTCTTTCTTCAGGGTGTTTTAAAGTTTCAGCCCTAAAAGAATGTCTCTTTGACAAAATATGTATGAAATACTTTGAAAAAAGAAAGGGAAGATTTGGACAACATAAACAAAACAATGACATAACATAAACAATAAAGTGGAGGGTTAGGGGTAAAAACAGACAAATGTTATATTAGAATTCAGAGAGTTAAACCAGATACGTTTAGATGTTCCAAGGACCATTTTTGTTTATTCTGGGATTAATTACATGCAAACTGCATGTTGTAATGGGATCAGGTGTTTGTTCATGCACAGTAAGTCAGAGTGAGTGTTAAGAAATTTGCTCGGGTACGTTATGAGGGTACAGAAATTGGGCAGAAAACAGACTGGTTTGATGTGCCTGAATTGACGCCACTAGAATTGCATTGCTTCCCTCAGTCAGTTAAACTGGCTTCAATACAGAGTTGTGCACAACTCATGTCATCAAAGAGGGAGATTTTGGGAGGACCTCTATTGCACTAGTGTAACATGTTGGCTGAAGACGCAGTCACCAGGGGACAGCAATTAAAAAAGAAATATTTGAAATTTCATATTTAAAGAAATGTGTAACTAACTTCATTTTAAATGTTGCAAATTAAATGTTACATATCATCTCATAGGTTCCCAACCTTTGTGGTCTGAGGTACCCCCACAGCTCACTTACCCCTTCATTGATACCCAGTGTCTCTTAATGTATAACACTCATTACTGTATAAAAGTGGATATTTAAATGTTTTCATACTTGCTGAATGGCCACCATTTAGGTTGGTTTGGTCCCTAGCCATACTATTACATCCACTTGGACTGAAGCTGAATGTTTCAACCATTTATCCATTACATCTAGCTAACCATTTAAGCACCCTATTCATTACTATTAGTGAATCATTTCAACTGTTAAAGCCTAACTCTTGCCAAAATGCAACCTAGGTTCCTTTTATAAATGTACCTTAGTCAAACTTGAGTTTAAAAGCATAATTAGGACTAAAGCACCCCTTTAAGATCTACTATATTATCAGTTTTCAGTTAAATGGCCTTTTAAATGGGAGTGCTAGGTGCACTTCTATACTAATAGCATTAAAAGCAACATTTTTAAAACACCAAAAAGGCTCGACACATGAAACTTTGCTCAAAGCATCACCAGAGGCTCTACACATTAAGCATTGAGAACATTGTTTGTGGACACAGAGTTTACTAAAAATGGTTTTGAATAACTCACTTAGTTGTTGTTTCCGCTCGCCGCCATCTTTGTCTGAGGGCATAGATGAGACAACAGAGGTTGGGAATCACTATTCTAGAGGGCCACAAATAGCAATTTGCAAACAACAATAGCAAACCTCAGGGAAAAGTCAATCTTCTGATCATTTATGACCCCCAACACACCTGAGCCCCAAGAAGCCTGTTTGATAAGTAACCTGTTAGGTAGTAAGAATATTTTAAGGAAGTGAACTGCATTTTCCTGACATATGAAGTTAACAAGTTATCAAGTTAACAACACCTTCAATCCTTAACATTTGGAACATCTTGATATTAATGAATGACAAAACCGCTTTTATCAAGATACAGCCGTGAAGTGAAAAACTTATTTGATGTCTCCATTATTAAATTGCAGCTCCCTCGGGGCTGAATACTGCTAGAGAAGCATCCAAGAATCCATGTTCAGACTCACAAAGAATCTCCAGTGCGGGAATGTGCAAGTTAAACACTTAAATGCTACGGTTTATTTTACTTCTGCTGTTATCTAAAGCTGTTAAATGTTTGATGAGAGGTTGGACTTTAGACAGGTCCCTCATTTATTGTTCAGTATTTGCAATCATTTACTTAGAACTAAAGTTGTATTTGATTAAGCATGGCATTATTTGCTATTGTCATACAGAACACGGATTGCGCTGCTATTGGCTGGTCAACCATTTCCTGTGCTTCAGAATCATTGGCTCATTTACAGCTGTGTTGCTCTCCATTCTAACCAGTCACATCTCTATTACTCATAATCTCATGCCACACATTTTGTTGCTCATGTTCATAATCCCAAATGAGTCTTTTACAATGCGTTTATTACAAGTTATTGAAGCTTTATGATAGGTTGTTTATAAGAGCTCCAAAAGAGAGTCAGTGACCCCAAGCATAAGGAATATTAGTGTAAGATTACATACTGTGAATCTTATAAAATAATATGTATTTGAGAAAACGTTCAAAAAAAGAAGTCACACGCTGCACAGCTTGCTATCAGCACAGAGTTGGCTATTTTGTGTCTCTCCAGGTCCGGTTGGTTTTACTCCTTTCTCTCACCTGCCACCTGGAAGCAACAGATCCTCCGACAGGCGACTCAAAGAGCTTCCATTTAAAAAAAATCTATCCACAGTACAGACAACATGAGGATGTTTACAGTTGTTTTAGTGACTGAAATAAATCCACAATCCCCTAAATAGCAGGTGTCTATTAAGAAGTGTTAACAATAAGTTAAATAACCATAAACAAGAGTTACAGCCCTTAAAAATGACATGATGACCCTGATAAACATCTGTGCCAACAAAACATAATTGAGGTTGTAAAACAACACAGTTCTAATTCTTCATGGTGATATTGTTCAGTCATTGTTAAGGAGGAGTCCCTTTGTGGATGCACTGAACTGCAACAAAACTTGATAACAGCTTTTGTACTGACTTTACCCCTCTAATTGTCTGTGTCCCATCACCAGCATAGTAGATAAGAATGCTAACCTCTCTGACATGGTGCCAAAGTCCTGTCTGCTGCTGAACTTGGTCTTGTGCTATTGGTGTTGTCTGCTTGGGCCACAGCCATATCAAACTCCTGTACCCCTCTTTTTTATTTGTGTTGCACCACTGCACTCTGCTCAACATTTGTCCATTATTTGCCTTATTTAAAGCTACCCACTTGGTACCTATAAGCCCTTCCCAAGATTTCTTTCAGAATTTTAGCAGCCTACACTCAACATTTCTCAGCTGAGAAGATTTCTGGGTAAGGGAAACCATTTGAAAGTTGTTTCACATACAGATATTGAAATTAGTTTCTTACTTGTCTCACAGTTTTGACGTTTATTCTGTATTTGAGGTCCATAGAGATATTGGATGAATGTTAACTTAACACTTAGCTCAGGTAGTCTGCAGCTTGGTCACTCTTGTCCACTAATTTGATCACATATTTAATTTTTTCTCTATTGATTAAAGATTTTTTTTGGTGCTTTTTATTTTATTAGATAGTGATAGATTGACAGGAAAGGGAGGAGAGAGAGGGGATGGCACACAGCAAAGGGCCGCAGGTCAGATTTCAACCCAACCCGCTGCTGTAATATATATGTGTATTAAATTCAGTCCTAAAGTTTACTGTCCTCACACTTTGTTATGAGCCTAGTTTATAGGTCTTCCGCAAGTGGAACGATGGCAAAATCAATTATTTACACCAAATAAAATGTAGGCTACCAAAGTGCATTGACAGGGTTTGTGGACCATAGTTGAAATAGCCTTTTCTTAAGTGTGATGCCTGGAAATACAGTTATTACCCAACACTATCATCTTTCCAACAAAATGCATTATTAACCGATTTCGTTGATTTGCATTTTCCTGGCATATGTGGTCTCAACTTGTGTGATGTCTTCATTTTTAAATTTGAGCTTCTTCAGGGCTGAATTCAAGAATGTCATGTCTCGTCTGTGTGTCAAGGTTCTATTTTAGTTATTTTCATGTTTTCTGTTTAGTTTTCCATTTCTTGTTTTATTTTGAAACTTACCGTCTCGTCTCATTTCAGATCTGTTGACTTCCTGGTCTTTGTCCTTCTTCCCGCCTGTGTGATTACCTGTTCCCACCCCTATGTGTTGCACCTGTGTCTCATTGTCCCTGTCCCCCCCCCCGTCTTGTGTATTTACGTTCAGTCTTGCACTTACTCCTGTGCGAGATCGTCTGTTTTCCTTGTGTGCAGCCTTTGAGCGTTTTTCCCTGTTTCGATGTGTTCTGGAGTTCCTGATTTCCTTGGATTTTTGACTACTGCTTGTTTTTTGGATTTCCCTTTGCCTGTCATGACTCGGACACTGTTGCCTGTAAGTTTTATTAGTGCTCAAATAATCATTGATCTCCTACTTACCTGAGTTGAGCATTTGTGGGTCCGTTTCCTGGTGTGCGTGATAGAACGATCTCGCCACTAAGATGGACTGTTACAACTCAAATATGGTAAAGAACGCTCTTCGATCTCAAGATCAGAAACCTCACTAGCTAGAGGAAGTTCTGTCCACCATTCAACAGGAGATTCAAGGTATGGTGGAGTGTCAGCTGGGATTACAGAAAGCTGTGTGTAAACAAGTGTCTCACCTGACTACTTGGCGTCAAACTTTCCAGTCCACCGCTGCACCACTTGCCTCTCAGAGCTCCACAGATCCGGTCCTTTCTGTTGATACCACGTTCGGAGAGGGTTCTGCTGCTTCTCCAGTCCAATTGCCGGCCAGCCCCGCTGTTTTACCTCATCCGTCTCCGCCTGAATGCTTCTCTGGTGAGTCCGTTGACTGTTGAGCCTTTTTAACTCAGTGTGGATTCCATTTTGAGCTCTAGTCAGTCCACTACCTAGATTGCTTACTTGATTTCACACCTGTCTGATCGAGCAGAAACATGGGCAATAGCAGAGTTTTCCGCACACTGGCAGCAGAGAGCGGGTGGAATCAGGCTGCTAGAAGGTTGACAACCGTCACTTTGGACGTGAAAGAGAGAGGTTTGACTCCAAAGGTTCTCCACTGGAGGATTAGAGCAGTCGTCTTGGGTAAAGGCGTCCCTCGCCATCGTCATTCACGCTGGCCGTTGCTTCACTTTCGGCTTCCACAGATGGGGAAAGACAGAGGAGAATACGGAAAGGAACATGTATCTACCACATCTAGCTACATCTAGTCACTTCATCAGTCAGTGGCCGGCAAAATCGGAGGTGAAGGAGAGAGTCCTGGTGAGCCAAACTACAGTCTCTAACGTTCCCTCTCACTCCATGTCCACTGTGTTTCTGTCCTCTGATGTTTCCAGTACTCCAGGCTGATGCTAGTCTCATGGACTTCTCCTCTGACAGATGATTGGGGCTGAACTCTGTTTCTCTTCCTGTGCCTTTGAGGGCCACAGCGCTGGATGGCTGGCTGCTCTGGTAGATGACTCACCACACCACTCCAGTGACCCTTGCTTTTCCTGACCAATACACTGAGACTATGGATTTTTACCTGGTTGATTCCTCCCGATTATCCTCAGATTTCCCTGGCTCCACGAACATAACCCTCATTTGACTGGACTTCGAGGGATGTTAAGGGGTGGGGAGAGACCTGTGCCAAGACCTGTGTTCGGCCCAGACCCGGAAAGAGTACTGGGAGTACTATTCTTGTCTACTGCTGCAAATTTGACTGTGGTTCCTGCTCCACCTTCTGTGGACTCTGAGGTGTCTTCTGAGAAGGATTTTCCCAATCGGCAAATTCGTCTCTTCCTTTAAAAACTACCATTCTACTTTTGTTGATGGATTTTGTACTAACTACGACCTCTTCAAGATATGATTGTGCTTGACCATTTAGAGCTTTGTATGGCAGGAGAAGGATTTTAAATTCAATCCTGAATTTTATAGGAAGCCAATGCAAAGAAGCTAATACAGGAGAAAGATGATCTATTTTCTTAGTTCTTGTTAGAACATGTTCTGCAGCATTCTGGATCACCTGTAGAGTCTTGAAGGACTTATTTGAGTACCCTGACAGTAAGGAATTACAGTAGTCCAGCCTGGAAGTAAGAAATGCATGGACTAGTTTTTCAGCATTGTGACAGAATGTGCCTAGTTTTGGAAATGTTACAAAGGTATAAAAGGCTGTTCTTGAGGTTTGTTTTAAGTGGGCGTTAAAGGATATATCCTGATCAAAAATAACTTCTAGATTTATGACAGTAGTGCTGGAGGCCAGAGCAATACCATCCAGAGTAGCCATATTTTTAGATAAGGTTTGGAGGTGTTTAGGGCCCAGCAAAATAACTTCAGTTTTGTCTGAGTTTAATATTAGAAAATTATAGGTCATCTATGATTTTATATCATCCTTGAAGTTTAACTAACTGACTGGTTTCATGTGGCTTGACTGATAGGTATAATTGGGTGTCATCCGCATAAAAGTGAAAGTTAATTGAGTGTTTCCTAATAACAATGCCTAGAAGGAGCATATGTAAGAAGAATAGAATTGCATAGCTTACTTCAGCATGCCTGGAGGATTCATCGTTAAAATTAACAAATTGAGTTTGATCAGAGAAATAGGACTTAAACCAGCTTAGTGTGATTCCTTTAATGCCAACTAAATGTTCCAGTCTCTGTAATAGTATGGTATGGTCAATAGTGTTGAATGCAGCACTAAGATCTAGTAAGACAAGTATGGAGACAAGTCCTTTGTAAGTCCTTTGTTAGTAATTTTCACCATTGCCATCTCTGTGCTATGACACAATCTAAATGCCGACTGAAAGTTGTCAAATAAACTATTCCTATGTAGAAAATCACACAACTGTTAATTGATTACCTTCTCAAGGATCTTGGAGAGAAAAGGGGAGATTAGATATAGATCTATAGTTGGCTAAGACCTCAGGATCGAGGGTAGGGTTTTTTCAGAAGAGGTTTTATCACAGCTACTTTAAATGAATGTGGTACATAACCGGTATTTATTGTTCAACTGTAATAATGAAATGTTAACCATGGGTAATTCTTCTTTAAGTAGCCTCGTTGGGATGGGGTCTAAGAGACAGGTAGATGGCTTAGCTGAAGAGACCCTTAACATTAATTGTTGCAGGTCTATTGGATAAAAGCAGTCCAAGTATATGTCAGGTCTTGTTGTTCTTTCTAGTTGTCCTGCGTTCACTTTGTTCCTCTACCTAAACTCCCTTCCGCCAAAGGAATGGTGAAGGTTATGCTTCAGGATGTGTTCAGGTTGTATGGACTTCCTAGAGATGTGGCGTCTGATCGGGGGCCCCAGTTCATCTTTCGTTTCTGGAAGGCATTCTGCAACCTTCTCAGAGCCAATGTGTTTGTCTTCTGGTTACCACCCCCAATCAAATGGCCAGACTGAGTGGCTCAACCACGAGTTGGAGGTGGGCTTTAGCTGCCTGCCTTTCAGGTCCAAGGCTCCAACCTATACAGAGGGTCAGAGTATGGCTGGCTACCTGGGATCTTCCCCTTTGCGTTGAGAGCCGTAAGTTGGCACCCCAGTTCATTGGTCCATTTCCTGTCAAAAAAGTTATTTCCCCTGTTGCTGTGAGACTGAAGTCATCTATGACCATGAGGGTTCATCCGACCTTTTATGTGAGCGGTGGCAAACCTGTTTAAGAGAGTCAGCTGGTGCCTGAGAGTGCTGCTCCCCCACCTCCGTATCATTGATAAAGAGGCTTCTTGATGTCAGAAGATGAGGGTGAGGCCTTCGGTACCTTGTGGACGGGGAGGGGTACGGGCCCAAAGATAGGTCCTGGGTGTCAGCCAGCAACATATTGGATCCTGAGCTTATTCGTGAGTTCCAGCCGCAACACCCTGAATATCCTGGGCCGTCTGGAGTCTGCCTTCAAGGGAGGGGTACTGTCATGTCTCGTCTGTGTGTCAAGGTTCTATTTTAGTTGTTTTCATGTTTCCTGTTTAGTTTTCCATTTCTTGTTTTATTTTGAAACTTACCTTCTCGTCTCATTTCAGATCTGTTGATTTCCTGGTCTTTGTCCTTCTTCCCTCCTGTGTGATTACCTGTTCCCACCCCTATGTGTTGCACCTGTGTCTCATTGCCCCCCCGTCTTGTGTATTTAAGTTCAGTTTTACCCTTACTCCTGTGCGAGATCGTCTGTTTTCCTTGTGTGCAGCCTTTGAGCGGTGTTCCCTGTTTCCTGAGTTCCTGATTTCCTTGGATTTTTGACTACTGCTTGGATTTTCCTTTGCCTGTCATTACTCGGACACTGTTGCTTGTAAGTTTTATTAGTGCTCAAATAAAACCCTCAATCTCCTACTTACCTGAGTTGAGCATTTGTGGGTCCATTTCCTGGTGTGCGTGATAAAGAATCTGTGTACAGACTCACAAAGAATCTACAGTGTGGGAATGTGCCAGTTACAAAAATTACAACAATTAAAGGCTATGGTTTATTTTACTTCTACAGTTATCTAAAGCTGTTTGATGAGAGGTTGGACTTTATACAGGTCTCCAATTTATTCAATATTTGCAATCATTTACTTTAGTACTCAAATAGTATTTGATTAAAGATGGCATTATTGTTTTATTTATTTTTACTGCAGTTTAAAATACTTGAAGGTAAACTGTGCAGTGTCTTCCTAAAAAAACAATGTATTGACTGATACAAAAGTAATCCATCTCAATCATCACTTATGACCCACTAGAAGTGTGTGGTGGTGTTTGTATCTGCAGAGACCCTGCCTACTGCCTGTATTTAATCTTTTCTTATTCCGTTTAATTGTGGGACGTTTCTGGGCAGTAACAAAGAGCCCATGGTCCTCACATGGGTGTGTAACTCCTAGCCAACAACAGCAAGCAGGGTGGGCAGCTTATTGTCATTCCCAAACCGCCCCTTTGCCCCTCAGCGTCTCATATCTATTTTATATATGTATATAGTTGCTCTCAGGACTGTGCATCCGGTCCCCCCCCATTTCTTCTCTGCACTACCTATACTTTATATTTGTCTGTCAACAGTGTCAACACTGTAAAGGGGTTGCTTCAATCACATTGCACAGGTACTTGTGTATAATGACAATAAAGGCATTCTATTCTATATCAACACAGTCTCACTGACACAGACAGAGACAGAAAGGATCGTAATCAGGCAGTGTGGCATGTCCCGCGTGTGGTTGTGTTTATTTGTACTTTAGCGCATAATCGCTGCAAAACAAAAAGAAAAGAGCGTTTTATATCTCTTGATTAGGGCTTTGTACAGGGCTCAATCTCTTCATTTAGATGTGGAATGTATCATGACGGAAAGGTGTGCCAAATGTTTTTATTGTATCATGTCTTGTTGATTAATGGCGGGTGATCATACAGATGTTTTTTTTATATTCACATGTTGATTGTTTGGGCAGGCAATGCAAGGAAAAACTTCTGTGTAAACATAAGTTTTATCTAATCAATTTCTCTCTCTTATCTTATGTGGTCTGTAATTCACTTGACCAGGGGCCAACTTTGAACTGTTTACAAACAGTAAAGCCATACCTTTTAAATAAATCATGTTGAAATAACTGGTTTTCCCGGAAATAGAAAGAGAAGATCTAGAAAAAGTCACCCAGGCTATCATAGTATTTAAGATTTTTATTTAGAATGGGTCTGAGTGGACATACAAGGGTTTATAATTTTGAATAAAAAAATAATACCAATAAATTGACAAAGCCCACCACTAAACTCTATCCACTGTAACCTGTTTTTTGGGAATCTGTATCCGGTATGAAAAATGTAAACTGAGCCAAGAGTTTGAGTAAGACACAATGTAGTAAAGTGAAGCATTTAATGCTAATTTCTTTTAGACACAGGTTTTTTGGGGGCTTTTATCAGATGCACAGTATCTACCACGTGGTTTCTTAAGTTGGCCGTGTTGCGATACCAGCAGGGAAAGTTGGGGTGTTGTGCCATCATGTGGACAGTTTATTGCTTATCATCAGGGGCGGGGAGTTTCTCAAGTGTAGGCTCCATGCCCCAGATCTCACGAGCATACTGGGCAATGGTGCGATCGCTGGAAAATTTGCCACATCCAGCAATGTTGTAAATCACCTTCTTGGTCCATTCCTTGGGGTCCTGATGAGAGGATGTAAATGATTGATAAAGTCAATCAGCTTAATAATAATCAGTAATTAATAGGATTAGTAGCTCTGAGTCCCCTTCCATTAGTGGTCATACTCATAATATACTAATTAAAGTTCTACCATAAATGCATAAAATACCCATGTGGGTTATGTGGCTTTTTAATGAACATACCTTGTAAAGAGCATTGACTTTCTCCTGGCATTTGATATAGTCTTCATAGTCAGCAAAGACCTTAAATCTGTGCATAAAAGACTGTGATTAACTCAATGAACAGGCTTTATAATGCAATGTGAATGCATACAGTGTTTGTGTGTGTATGTTAGGTGTACTGAATGTTGGAGTGCATGCAAAAGACTGAGTTGTTTTCTCTTTTTCTTTTCATGCACCAGCATGCAAGCTTATACACGTTCCTATTTGTATGTATGTACGCATCTGTGCCCCTCAGGCTGGTAATATATGATGTGTCTTTACCTGTCATGATGCATCAACATGTTGACAATTTCCTTAAACAGGTCAGGCTGCTTTGGGCTAAAGAAGCCTCCAGCAATCTGGTCAATAGCCTGTTTCAGCTCAGGTAGGCGGTTGTAGTACTCTTCAGCGTGGTAACTAAGAAGGACCAAAAATAAACAAAATGCACGTTCAGAAAAACAGAAGTACAAGCTTGTTGCTGCAGATCAACAAGTTTGACAAGGCCACACCTTTTAGTGTGAAAAACCTCAGCTAGGGTGGAAAAAACACTTGACATCTGGTGAAACTGATCAATGCCAAAACCTCTGTGAGAGAGTGTAAAGCTGCTGGATTGTCAGAGCACGAGGACCTCACTACATTGATGTCAAAAGGTCTTAACAGTTGGACTATCTTGGAGATATTTCACCAAATGAATCTGATAACACACTCTGTTCTTACATGCAAAGACATTACATACTGTGTTGGCGCAAATAAAAAAACAGGGAGGAATCATTTTTTAAGTTTGTAGAAAACACATTTGTAGACTTGCAGCTGTGTATCACCTGACTCAAATGTGTGTCTGTGTGGTAAAGAGGCAATATCACACACTGAACATGTTTAATTAGCTACAGAAAAAAATTGTTCGCAGTAGAAGTCGAAAATGTAATATACTGTATGTTTGCACTTATGGAGGGCAGGGACAGGGCTAGAAAGGGGGGCATGGGGTGGCACCGGCCCGCCGTGAAATATGATTGCCCCCCCCCCCCATCCATTGGGCTATAGTGCTGTCAATCTGACAATTGTGATTTCCATTGGATCCTAGTACTGTTACGCTCTGCCAATTTTCCCATCCTTTGTCACATGACCAATTCATTTTAAAGTTTCTATGACGACTATCCAAAATTCTGATACTATGGAACCAGCACAACTGTTTTTGTTATTTTAAAGTGGCAGACTGAGCTGCTAGAAAATGTATATTTTATTTGGATATACAATTGTTTTTTTGTTTTTTTTATTAAAACAAGTGAAATTAATAATGAATGTTATCTTTTATTTAGCAGCATAACATTGTGTTGTTCTATCCTATCCACTATTTCCTATATTTCTAAGCCCCCAGGCTCCAAAGAAATCCTGGAATAGGCCCTGATGAAAAGTGATTCGTTACCCTTTCTTGTCAAGTGCATCAACGTCTTTCACCCTCATGCCAAAGATGAAAATGTTGTCCATGCCGGCCTCCTCGGCCATCTCAACATTGGCTCCGTCCATGGTACCAATGGTTAGAGCACCATTCAACATGAACTTCATGTTGCCGGTGCCAGACGCCTCAGTGCCAGCTGTGGAGATCTGCTCTGACAGGTCAGATGCAGGAATGACTGAAAAGATGAGAGAAGTAGAGGGTTGATGACTCTAATAAGCATTTTGCGTTCAAATAAAGTTAAAAATACTGGCTGGGCACAACTGCAGAGGAGGAAATGAGCAGGATGATGAGCATAAGAACAGATACAAAGAGAGAGGAAATAATTATTTGGAAATTACCTCTCTCTGCCAGTGTGACTCTGTAATTCTCCAAAAAGATGACTTTGAGACGGTCTCCGACCACAGGATCATTGTTGACCACCTCGCCAATGGCTGTGATCAGCCGGATAATCATCTTGGCAGTGTGGTATCCAGGAGCAGCCTGCAAGAAAGGAAAAGTAGAGTGGAGAAAGAGCCTTAAATGAATTGAGGGTGAGTTTGTTTTTAAAGCCCAGTTGCTTGCTTAAAGTAAGTAAGTAAGTAAACTTTATTTATATAGCACCTTTCACAGACAAGAAGGGTCACAAAGTGCTTTACAGTAAAAAGAAATAAAACAGCAACACATAAAATACTAAGCCATATTGCTAGTTAAATGCTTGTCTAAAAAGACGTGTCTTGAGGGTTTTTTTAAAAGTTTCCACAGAATCCAACGCTCTCAGAGCTAAAAGGAGTGAGTTCCAGAGCCTTGGAGCCACCACAGAAAAAGCTCGATCACCTCTGGTTTTAAAACATGTTCTGGGGACAGTTAGAAGGTCTTCGTCTGAAGACCTAAACTTAAACTACAAACCTTTCCTCCAATCATGACAGTTCTTGGAGTCCACTGCTTGTTAGGCTCCTTCTTGATGCCTGGCGGAGATATGAAGACTTGATTACAGGACTTGCTGTAAATGTGTGTGTGTGTGTGTGTGTGTGTGTGTCTGTTCAGTCTCTGACACAAACACACACACACACACACACACACACAAACACATACAATCTTCCCCTGAAATCATTCTACAAACCACAGTATTATGTATTATTAATATAGTTCAATTAAAAAGATTGTTCTCACGGTTATAGTAGGTGATGATGTGCAGGCAGTTCAGCAGCTGTCTCTTGTATTCATGGATTCTCTTGACTTGCAGGTCAAACATGGAGTTGGGGTTGATCTTAACCTTGTAGTGCTCCTCCAAGTGGACAGCAAACTTCATCTTGTTTTCCTACTTTATCCAAACAGTGACTTCATTACATAAAACAAAAGTTCAACTTGTGTGGTTATTTGTATGTGCCAAATAAAGACACGTTCATAATTGTGGAAAAACAATTCTATAAGATTCAATAGTGAAACACACAACAACATTTGCCGTGTGTCAAAGAAAAAAACTCCTTGACTTTTATATATTGTGCAGAGGCGGCAGTAAATGCTGTTACTGGAGGCTGCGATCACAGATTGGCAGGTTGGTTCTGCTGCCTGATTGTATGTACAGTGAAAACATGGACTAATCTGGGCATGTTGCCATTAAAAGGCACTGTTTTTATTGCGCTATAGCCAGCTATAATAAAGGCTGACTATCTAATCACGATTATCACCTAATTCAAAAATAACTGTAATTGCAAAGTTGAGATCAAAGAACACTTCACCTGCTTCACTTTTGCAACATCACGAATGAAAGCCTCATCATTCACATACTTGCAGAGACCCTTCAGCTGGTCAAGGTCACGGATAAAGTCCTCACCGATTCTCTGTTAACAGAAATTCAAAAAGAGTAAATAAAAGCTACAGCTATTCACAATGTTGTCTGTGTAAAGTGTGCATATTAAAACACAGCTAACCTCGGCGATGACCTCAGCCAAGCCAGGGTTGCACATGGCCAGCCAGCGGCGAGGAGTGATGCCGTTGGTCTTGTTTTGGAACTTATGTGGCTCCATTTCATAGAAGTCCTTGAAACTGCAGGCAGTGAAGCATCACATGTATCAGAAAAAAAAAACAGATGATGCAGTAGCCCAAGGAATCATATATGCCTGGGGATTAATGAAACAAATATGCGTCCTGTTTATGATTGTTGTGCCTCATGGAATTGTGTTTAAATGTACAGTGATGACGTGTGAAATAAAAACGAAAACGAAACGAAAACGAAATACTACAACATACATGTACTATAGTTCTGTGATTTATCACTACAGACTATGACAAATGCTTATTTTAGGGACATACACAGTAGCTTTGAGGATGTCAGAATGAATCTGGGCCACGCCGTTGACAGCATGGGAACCCACAATGCACAAATGGGCCATGTTGATCCTCTTTTGTCCGCCTTCCTCAATGAGGGACATGCGGCACAGACGACCATTATCACCAGGGTACTTGGCAGCAACTCTCTGCAAAGTTAAAAAGAACATGAGGCAAAACATAACTCATAGATTCTGTTTTGATTTTTGCTTGCTGGATAGTAGATTTATAGTCCAATACATGTTAAAGTAGGTCAACACGGATATTCTAGAAAAATATAAAATGAGCTGCAACAGGACAATTTCCATCAGTGTGTAATGAACCTACCTTAACTTGTACATTGTGTTCAACCAGGCAGGTGGAAGCACAGAGGGCTATTCTATTGTAAGTCTTTATTACAATATTACAACTTAAACACAGAGAACACATCTGCTGACATAAATACACTTTGTATGCATTGCATTATGGAAATGATACAATGTTGCAATGTGCGGTACTAACCTCCAGGTGGCGACGGTTGATTTCATATATAATTTCCAGGTGACGAGGCAGCAGATAAGCAAACAGATCGACTGGCCAGCGCTCCAGAGCTTCAGGAAGGACGGTGTGATTGGTGTAGGCGCAGGTGCGCACACAGATGTCCCATGCCTAAAAACCAGCGAGAGGAAATACATACATTCACTGTGAAAGACTACGATGATGGCGGTAAATAGTTTATAAACCACACCAAATTGTAAAAACACTGTAACACAAAGCAAAACAAGAAAAGTAGCCCATCTTAAACATTAAAATGTGCGTTGAAAATTTGAAAAATAGAACTATGAATCTATGTGAAATTCAGTTGGGCTGTTACACCAATGTTGCTCTTCCTCACCTTTTCCCATGCCAGTTTCTCCTCATCAACCAGAACCCTCATCAGCTCAGGAATAGCCATGGCTGGGTGAGTGTCATTCAGCTGGATGGCAACCTGAATATGCAGAGCATTATGAAATGTCAAAACAGAATTCTTCTAAGATAAAATACAACCCACCTGTTCAACACACTGACAAAGGCAATTTAACAAAAGCACAGAGAGAACATCAGAAGGGAATCTTTTCATTTGTGACACAAACTATTTTGTTGGGTTTTGTGCCTCACCTTGTCAGGCAGTTTGCTGAAGTCTGTGCGAACAACCTCCCTGGAGCCAAACTTAGAGACCTTGAAACGACGGATGATGTCTTGCAGGGTGGCAGACACCACAAAGTATTCCTGCTTCAGACGGAGCTCCTTTCCTTCAAAGAACTGAGGATAAAGGCACAAATTTGTCTGTTTCTGCTCTGCAGGCAAACATGACTAGATTCTGTATTAAACATATCCTTTTAGCATATTAGTAACTGGTATTCATGCATGGACAACTAAAATCTTTCCATTTTAATGAAATAATTACCAAAACCTTATGTAACAAGAAAGTGGTAGCTCGGATTTCAAATAATTATAGTAGTATAATTATCAAGCAATTATAATCATTTCAGCATAACATCAAACACCCATCTATAATATACACTTGTGTGCTAATGTAGTTAATGCAATTAAATCTGTGCATCCATTTAGTAAAGTTTCCTCCAAACATTATTTGAGATTTATGGAAGCTGAATTCAGTTTTTTATGTTTTGACCCAGAGCAACCTTAAAAATGTATTAAGCTAAAATAGAAGTGACAACTGATGTGATTAAGGAAAGGTTTTGTTATCATATAATAGTAAAGGGGATTTAATAGGCTGGATATATTAGCCTATTGTATATTTTTAAAATTATGTATTTTAGTGACAATCCTCATGCCCAAAGTCTTGCCCTGGGGCACGTTCAATCTCAAAACAGTGCGCAACGTTTTGCTACGGTTTCCTGGTTAAACGACACGTTTCCTCGGAACGGTGTGCGCAACTGGCTTTGCGCTTTCTTTAACTTTCTATGGCTTTGAGTTGTGTTTTCTATCGTTTGGTGGGTGTGTCACAGGTGATACCCAATCAGCAGAGACGTGTATGTAGACATGTGGTTAAAAAGGCAGAGCGCTTGCGCTCACAGGGTGTTCAACGCACACCGTTTCAGTTCAGTGAGGGTGTTGCTATAATTGTCGGGACTGAACTTGCCTCTGGTTTTGAAAATGGATGGCACAGACCGATTTCCCTTCAGCAATTTGTTTGGCTGTTTGCCAAGGAGTCTACTCCTAGAAGTTTGTATTTCCTATAAAAAAAAAGATAACTACGGTCACAATTAACTATGTGGATGATCTGCTGTAGGACAAATTTGAAAGTCAGCCGCGGCATACTTCTGATTAAAATAATCTAAATTAATGTAATGAGTTTTTCTTCAAGACAAAATGTGCTAACTGCTAACAAGCTATAGCTTGTCAGGGGTCAGAGAAGTAGCTTTTTCTGCTTCATGTGTCTTAATCGGAGTTGATGCGACACAGGACTAAACTGGGCGATTGTTCTTCCTCAGCAGAGCACATATAGCAGCAGTTACCCAAACTGCCAGTTTACAACCAACGAATTGAGCAATGTAACAGCAAGTGGAAGAGAACAGGTATGTGCCCAGTCACCTGTTAGAAATTAATTAGAAATACAATTTTGTCAATGTAAAATTCTGTTATTTTCTGGTTTTGCAACTAGTAGTTCCAACTAAAAATAATTATTACCACAACAAACTAATCTATGGGTTATTTTTAAGCAGTCAATTAGTCTGTTAAAATAAATAACTAAACATGTATTTGTTACCAAACCCTAATGTGGTGTCTTTATATGAAACGCCACATCGGATAAAATGAAACCTTTATTGTTGAATGTTAAATTTTTAGATCTATGAGTGAATCAACTAATTATTTCTGGGTTTTCTGTATTGTTAAAAAAATAAACTATGATAAAAAAGCAGTCTATTGTAAAACTGACTGAACAGAATTCAAACAAAACTGGAATATCTGGCCCACCACTGATTCTGCTCTCACTTCCACAGACATAAATTCCCAGACCTGACATGAGTTATAGCTCGAGCTAGACGGTTATCTCCCAAATCCTCCCTCTTGAGCCTTCAGAAAGTCAGCACATGGTGGGCATTTCTTATAAAAGACCTCTTCAGAGGAATCTAAAAAAGCACAAAGTGGCTCTAGCTGAAGACAAAGGACTAGTTGGGGTCCAAATTATGGAAATCCACCTGAATTAAGATGAGCCATGCAGTCATACAGGAGCCATACAGTCGACAGCCCCTATAACGTTGAACATTTCTTATTTCTTCTTATTTTCTCTAATCCAGGTTTACGTGTGCATGGCCATCCTATGAGTGCAGTGCGGGTGGATGAAAAGGTAATAGACACATTTTCTTACATTGTCGTTGGGATACAGTACACGGGAGATGTTCTCAGCCAAGTTTCTGTCCAAAACAGCTTGAATGTAGCCACCAACATTGACTGTAAAGGAAAAAAAACATGCATAAAATTCTTTCATTCAAGCTCATTTACCAGCTGTAGTATGATTTAAAATGCTTGATCTCTGCCAGACACATACAGTCTTTGAGGTTAAACTCGCAAGGCGCCTTCGCCGACCACAGCCTCATGGTGTTGACAACGTTGTTTCTGTAGCCAGGGATAGGGGTGTCATATGGCAAAGCCAGCACTACCTGTCAATACCATCACAGGAAGAGACATAAATAAATATATCATCTCAGAAGGTGTCTATTACTATTTATATTAATGTACTTCATAATCATATTGTCACCTGAGTGTCAACCCATTTGACACCATCGGGGTGATGCTCGGTCCTGCCATAGAAGTTCACTGGACGCATGTACTCAGGCCGTGCCTTTTCCCAGGGGTTGCCATAGCGCAGCCAATCATCAGCCTCCTCAACCTGGATAATGACATATATTTATATTTAGGGGAGGAAACATTCATAGTGGCTTTTGAGCTGAGCCAGACATAGAAAATTATAATGAAAAAGGAAAGAAATCCAGGTGAAAAAGAGAGTAGTAGCTATTCATGTGGCTTCAAACAAGAATATACATTTTTACATTTGTTTTTCATTTCAAACCTGCCAGCCATTGACGATTTTTTGATTGAAGATACCAAATTCATAGCGAATACCGTAACCATAGGCAGCCAGACCCAGTGAAGCCATAGAGTCCAGGAAACAGGCTGAGCACCAGAGACAGCACACGCAAAAAGCAAATATTTTGACAAGCTTTTACATAATGTTCTGCATTATTTATTTAGGCAGTATATAATGGTAAACATTCTTTAAACTGGGTGAAAAGATACTCACCGGCAAGGCGTCCCAGACCACCATTTCCCAAGCCCGCATCTTCCTCCATGTCCTCCAGTTCCTCCATGTCCAGACCCAACTACAGAGGACAACAGAACACAGCATGGACTCATGAAACAGTCCTTTTGAGATGCCTTTTACAATGGTTGGAAAAGGAAATTTTTATAAGCGATACAAATGAAGGGTCTTTGTCTTACCTGGTACATGGCCTCATCACAGGCGTTCTCCAGTGCGAGGTTCACCATGGTGTTTTGAAGAGTGCGGCCCATGTAGAACTCAAGGGAGATGTAGTACACGCGCTACAGTTTGAGACAAAGGGGAGAAACAAATGAACATGTCTTATGAAGACTAACAGATATTTTTGAGTCAATAAATGATTAGGGTACAGAAAGGTCTCCACAGTAGCATGATGGGTACAGATCTGTGAAATCAAGTCACAATCACATCCAACTCTGACTTTTAAATAAATCCTCAAGTACATAATTTAGCTTCATGATTAAGAGTGCAAAGAAATTTGCCACCTGAGCCTGTGTTTAGCCTTTGCCATTTAGTTTTTTTTTTCCCACCAGACATGGAGGGGGCGGACACAGGTTTAGGAGGAGAGGAAGAGATGGGAGAGGGGAAGGGACTGGGGGACCAATTGCTCTGGTTGTTACATAACACCAACATTTTGGCCTAGGCAAAAATAGCTGTAGAGGTAGCTATAAAGGTCAGCCTGAGCCTGATACTCTTTCATTGTGGAGTTCAAGTCTGGAGTGAAGTGGCCTGGATAGATGTAAAATAATAACAAATACAACTGACAGAGCCATATCACTGAGCGGCTAACAGGATCTTTTGAATTATATTTGACTGTATGTTCCAAATTGTATCAGACTTCAAACCCGCTTTCATGTCATTATGCTAATTAGCTTTTTCTTATGTTTTCGAGAATGCATATGAGCATGTGAAGAAATGTAAATTTTGTAGTACATGATCTTGCACAAAACTTAATCCTGAGCTTGGATTTCCTCCCTCTTTAAGGTTACTGTTTAGACCTTTTTAAGGGATTCACCTTTCTGTCTAGAACATTGGAACAAGGTGATGCATAAAGGAGGTCGGAAGGATTTTAAGTTAGAAGTGGCAGCCCACCGACATCTAATCAAACAGTTTCTGAATGCTTAATGTGAGAAGTAAAGATCTCCCTACTGAGCTTAATATGCAAGGGCTTTGGCACTCAAGTTAAAGAACAATAACCCTGCAGAGTCAGACGAGAGGTTCATGTTAAGAAGAGAAAAATCATCCTCTTTATTCACTAGAGATATTAAGGATCTTTCAAGGAGATTTTTTTCCTGCAAAGTAAATGCAATTTTCACTGTCCTTCTGAGCCTTCTGTTGAGATTACACAGTTTTGTGTGACATTTTCCGGGAACGGTTTGCAATTTTGCTGCTGTATTCTAGTGAAGTCAGCTTCCTATTGTTTTAAGGTTCTTTCTGTTGCTGATATATAGCTTATGTGGCTGCTTATATATAAACTTGGATACCCTCAGTGGCATGTACTCATATAACACAGAAAGAAAGTCCTATGTGCTTCATGGTCAGACAGGATGGGAACAGAAGGTCATGGAGAGGTTTAATGTTTCAACACACTATAAGAACGGCAGCATACCAGCAGAGTGCTAAGAAGCCCTGGTGAAGTTTAAATGCCATGACCTTACACTGATATCAGGTTGTTGAACGTACAGTTGAAGAATATAAATCCCTTGCTCTTATGAAAGTGATTCATGGTC
The DNA here is from genome assembly GCF_008692095.1 of Etheostoma spectabile. Lineage (NCBI taxonomy): Eukaryota > Metazoa > Chordata > Actinopteri > Perciformes > Percidae > Etheostoma > Etheostoma spectabile. The sequence goes on along the minus strand of NC_045745.1, from coordinate 24,816,665 downwards.
TTTTGTTAAACTGTGCGAAATGTGCAGAAGTTATTTTATGACGCAGTATAAGATTCAACTTATGGCACAGAATAATAATAAAAACAATTAACTTAGTACCGGACAGGCAGTGAGGTCACAATGCAACAGCTTCCATAAATATCCGGAAGATGTAAACCAGTTCTAAGGTGAAATATAGTTACCAGTGTTCCCCTGTGCTGTGTGTGCAGAAAAATGTAATAGCAAACTTAAAGTAGTTTTCTTTTTCACAAACACATGTGATACTGTTCATGCCGTTATTGGCATTAAAAGAGTAGCACTTTTTGAGAAATGAGCCGGTTAGTTAATAAATCTCTATATATTTATGGAAATTTATATTACTGTAAATATTGATACTTTCACTTACTTTGGGATCTTTCTCATAGTAGTGCTGCTGGGTTCTGATCCACCTGCCAATCAAGTGCTCCCGTACAGTATTGGCAAGAGCAAAGTAGTAATCCCTTCTGGTAGCCACATTTCTGTCCTTGACCAGCGTAAAGTGGAGATGTCTGTTGAAATCTAGCTTCAATTGTGAAATGTTTTCAACGCCGGCGAGGCCTCGCACTGAAATCTGTTTCCTTCTATCATGGTCAGACAAGGGTTTAGACATGGTGGCACGAGTTGTTGCAGCTCAGGGCTCTGACTCTGGCAGAGTGTAAACAGTAAGACAGCAAGAGCACACCACAGGCCCGAACACACAGCGAGAGAGACGCCCACACCACAGGCTCAGGTTCAGCATTTTAAAGACATCACTATAAATATTAAGTTGAGGGTGGAGCTGATTGTATAGATTAGGGAAAGGGTGGGGCATATGTTGAGGAAAGAGGTTGGAACTTTTAAATCAAAGATATAAGACTACATGGCATCTTCATTTACTGTACATCTACAGTTTTAATAATTCAATGAGGATCAGGAGCTACTCTAAATCTATTTTTAATTTGACTTACACTGGTCAAAACTTATAATTGACTGATCCTTTTCAGTCAATTTGACCAAAGCAGTACAAACAATCTGAATCTTGTTATTTAGAAAATTTGTATTGTCTGTCATGCTTGTATTTCACCGTTACATAAAGGATGGATGTGGCATGTACAAAGCTGACAACCTACAATGGCTTGAGTGATTTGGCATAATTCATTATCATCATTAAAATAGTAGCATGACACAAAATAAGAAAATTATCTTTTTCTACTTCCCCACTGCCTGCATGTGAAAAGAATTATCTGATACTGTAGAAAGGAACACGTGCTGACAGTTACAGAGACTAATTCGTTTTTCTCTCCATAGTTGGCAGGGGTACCTTGGCCAACAGATGGTAATGATTTACAGTATATTAGATCTTTTTTTAATGTCTTTGTTGCACCTAAAAGCAAAGCACTACAAACATCAGCTCATTTTCATATAGTAGGGTGACACTATTAAGTAAGTTTATTTATAGAACACTTAACACTCTAAACACAGCTTAGGCTAACCAAAGTGCTGTTCAAAAAAGCACTAACGTGCTGTATGAAGGGGTATTAAATTTGAAAATAAAATCAAAAATCAAAGCACACACTAAGATAACAATAAGCAGCAGTGTTAGAACACTTAACATTTTAACGCTACTGTATCACTTCACATGTACTTTTGAGTAGTGGTGCTGTAAGTTGTAATAAACCAGTGATCCAGAGTCTATGTAGATCACATCTGTTCAAAAGCCCGGAGCAATAACAGACACAAAAGCAGCCACAGCAGAGCTACTAAAACCCGCTCTATTTTCAGTTATCACTCTTGCAAGCCAAACTATCATGAAGTCTTGACCTTCTATAAATAGTTACTCTGACCCAGTCCCAAAGGCCATGATATTTGAAAGGCATATCTTGTTAATGTCAGCAAGAGCCGGCAGACTACTGCTATGAATCGGACCACAGCATTAGGGGGAAGGCTGTGTTTGCTTGGCTCTTTTCAGTAGAATGCAGTGCTGCAAGCTTATCATTATCATTAAAGGGGGGTTCTGTCTTTGGACTGAAATTGGTTAAAAGCTGGATGAATGAGTGACTATTACTTTAATGTCAAGACGTACTGGAGTGGACTGCAATTTAGATGAATGTTGACAGAAAAAGTATTGGAGTAACATCACATCTTTCAAACCATTTGCCACTCTGTTGTATATTTATTTGGTGAAAGTAACACAAATAAGCTAAAATGCTTCTGACACACACCACAACTGAATTATTTGAAGAATTTTTAGAACTTACACAGTATATAAATACCGTCTACACCACTTGCTGTTATGTTCCTTTTATTGTTCCTGCATGCCAAATGACCCCCACAATAGAGAAACCATCACACAACAGATGACAAAGATTGAAGCTGGCATGCCCCCGATTTGTCCATTATGATGAGCAAATTATGTTCTTACATGTCTACTGGCTGTTCTGTCAAATGTTACATCAAGCATTTCAAGACCACACTGACTGAATGAATGCACTTCCTGATAAAATGTGAATAAAAGCCAACAATACTCTCGATGCGAAGGGAAATTTTCAACAACAAATGGAGTTGTTTGGACAGTTAAGCCACTGAACCACATCTACGTGCCAGCCCAACATGACCAGTTTTTTTTAAAATAATTTCTTTATTTTCTATCCACAGTATCTGTCTGTCTTTTCAGCTCACACAGTTATGATCTCTAAATCATGTAATCAGGAAGATGAAGTTTAATTAATTTTGATTACAATTTTACTCCTTAGAGAATATTAAGTCAATTAACTGTGATGTTAATGAATGCTCTGATTGCCAAACAGTGACTACAGTTATTCAGGCGCCTGTGTCGTCAGGGAGGCATTAGAACAGGGTGTAGACAACAACTGATTGACGGTGGCTTGTAAGAGCTATAGGCTGGTGCCAACTAGGATTTATGTGGCAATTCACAGTTTCTCACTATTTGTTGCCTTAAACATGTGTGCTGTTTTTTCATCACACTGCTTTTTTCTATCAGATTAAAAAAGTAGGTAGCCAGTTTGTGTGCAGGCTTAGCATGGAGTAAAATGGAGCATGAAAAGGAGCTTTTTTGTTGACATTTAAGATTGGTTGTGGAGTTTCCAAATATCTTATCATTTCCATAGCAGGCATCTTTTAGCTCTGATTGGCTGCTAATGTTATTGCAAATTGGCATATAGCTGCAATAAAAAAAACGTGTCTGGTTTTGTGGATCTTTTATTTGTTAATTATATACAGTACGTAAATTAGCTTTTTAAACAAATATTAAAATGTTTTGTGTTCTTTATTGATCAGATCGTTTTTTGTTTTTTGCACTACACAACAAATGCTGAGGAGATTTTTGTTTTTTCTTTAATCTTAAAAATATAAAGCTGACATTAAGGTAAATTCTCCCTTCACACAGTTGTAAATGTATCTGAAAGCTGTCACACAGAATAGTGCTGCTTTTGCAGGTGCAATCTATGTCTGGCACCTCCATGTCCTAAACATCATGTTTGACTGCATCCTTTTCATAAGCATTCGATTTTTTTTGTTTTTCTTTTGGACACTTTTTCTTTTTCTTTCTTTTTTCTCAGTTTATTTGTATTCTTGCATATTGCTAGCTGGTGGGGAATTCAGCTCTTTGCAGGGGAGGAAAGGAATACATTTTTCATCTCCTCAACATCAGGATTCAGGTGTCATGGGATTGGCTCCGGAGGCACGTGAAAGAAATAGAAACAAGACTTGTCAGATTGATGTGAGATCCAGTAATAAACTAATGGGAAGCGCAGGGCATGTGGTTCAGTGAAAACATGCCAACTCATTCTAATTAAGGTTAGATGGAAATTCAGACTGTACAGCAGCTAAGCAGCCAAATAATTACATCTCAAGATGATGTGGCTTTAGTTCTCTCTCGCCTCATTCACACATTGACTCACTGACTTTTTTATACTGTCTATAAGTGGGAAAGTTGTTTGCTCTCCTTTGCCTGAAGGGAATTAGCATCTTTGTTTACATCTCCACAAAAATTATGAACTTAAGGTATTACACCTACTACTTGACACACATTTACTTCTGCACATGAGGCTGCAGCAAGCAATAAGTAATTTCTTGTTATAAATGCATTGCATTTAATTAAGTTACATAGTTAAAATATGTTCTAATAAACAACTCCATTAAATGCCATGCACTGTGAAAGTGTTTATCTCCAGTTACCACATAATGATTTTACAATTTGTGAAATGCAATTTTATCTCTCATGGTGGAAAAAGGCATTTAATTGCATCCACACTGAACATTTCTATTGTTTAGAGTTAAAAGGGTTTTGTGTTTGCAGAATACCAATCATCTGATTTGCATTGCATTTCTTGATGGCAATGAATCACAGCACAGCTGGTTCAAAGGGACGTTGTTAAGTTGCAGTGTTTTACTCAGGTCAAATGTTTTTTTGGTCTCACTGTTTAACCTGTAACCATGGGGCCAACACAGATGGAATACTGTCACCTGGTGGTAAATCTGGTAACGTCATATTGGAAACCACCAGCTTTGTTGTGTATTAACTGGATTTGACTAAGAAGCAATAAATTGTAAATGGAGTGCATTTAAAGAATACAAAGCACTTTAGAATGTTGCGACACACACACACACACACACACACACACACACACACACACACACACACACACACACACACACACACACACACACACACACACACTCACATCATTGGTGGTAGGAGCAACTTGAGGTTTAGTGGCACTTTATTTTTTTTTAAAGATTTTTTTCCCTTTTATTAGCGACAGTGGATAGACACGAGATGGGGGATGACATGCAGCAACACACTGGTCCGTTTGAGGAGCACCTTCAGTGATAGACTCCTACACCCACAATGCACCAAAGAAAGCCACAGAAGGTTGTTCTTACCTGTGGCCATCAAACTATATGACTCCTCTCTCTGAGTGTTACACGCTTAAAGTGTCAAAACTGGACTCCCAACACCTACAGTATTTCCACATCATATCTCAATCTTAATATTCTTGGATAATAATGACACAGTGCAATAACGTATCAGTTACATTTGCAATATTTATTTATTCACTGCTGCTACTTATATCAACACAATATTTCCGTACTGTATTTATGTTAAAATTGTGTGTCGAGGACAGGGCTCTGCCAGGTGAGCTACCCAGGCGCCCATAGCTATGTTACTTTGTGTTACTTTATAATTATTGACTCACTCTTTTCTTACTGTTATTTTTACCTTGAATATGACTATGAGCAACTGCAACTAAACAATTTCCCTGAGATCAATAAGGTATTCTGGTGAGATGAGAATTTGCGGGAAAGCATCAAAAATCAGTCTTTGTGTCCTTTTATGATAGAATCAGTTCACACACACATGTTTTCACTCTTACCTGATTAGACATCAGGATTGTGTGGCGTGTACCCTAACCCTTACACCTTAATCACCAGCGTAGCTCCACCTATCTTTGACCTAGGCAAAGGTCTAAACAGAACGATGGGCTATTGCTTGTCAGAGCATCGGCACGGGACTGGATTTAGCGGGTAACATGACACAACACTGCTAATTTACCTAACTTTAGCTATCAACAATAACAGTTTTTGGTTAGGAAAGACTAAGATTAACACAATTTGTTATAAATTGACCTGTGATTAGGGCTGCTACCACAGTCAAATTATTAAAAGATTGTTTCAAATAGTATGAATGATCCTGTCTTTTCGTATTACTTAACACTTGATCTGCTACACAAATCCAACATTAACATTATGACAGACCAATACGTCATTCAGGTTCACCCATTAATCAATATTGCACTCTGCAAGCAAATGATATCAACACAGATTAGATTTAGTCAGTTAGATACACTTAAGGCTTACTATACAGTGTTGTAGTACTTGAAATCGGTCTTAGTCTCAAGACCACTTTTTGAAGGTCTTGTCTTGGAATCATCTGTATTTTTGCTTGTCTACAACTTTGTCTTGTCTCGTTCTCTGATTAAGAAGACTCAGGATTTTATTTCAAGACCACAACTGACTTTTGATTATTTTATCAGAGCATTTCTCATGATGCAAGGCAATAAAACATGTGAATGAAGAAGAATCTAAATTTGTTTCTTGTGGGTGTTTCTTTATGGGAATGTGGATCTTTCAGCTCAATTTGAGTGCCTATGGTTACCATTTTCCACATTTTATCGTGGCATGCAGTGTGGGACTCGCACTGGACTGCGGCCTCGTTTATAAAACTGCGGCAAATTTGAATCAGAAGTGGCATACAGAAATATTCGGATTTATAAAACCGTGTGCTCGCACATCTTACCCCAGTTTCCCTTTAAAGATCACTATTGACTCAAAATGTGGCGCGGCCATGGTAGATTCATGTCATGCCCATAGTTTCCCTTAAATAGACAGTGAAATACCCCAAATAATATTAATGCATACCAACATCATGATCAGGGAGGAAAACAAAGGCAAAGAATTTTACTCAATGTGAAGTTGTAGTTCTTGTAGAGAGGTGGAAAAGAGGAAAATACAGTATGTCTGGAGGGCACTATGTGGACATTACTAATGACAACAAGCTGTAAAGTGACAGCATGTTGCAGATGCAGTTAATGCCACAGACTCATTAGGTCAACCTGTGGCCAAAATTAAAATGAAATGGTGCGATATTGAAGTTGATGCAAAAAAAACATTTAGCCTACATCGAGAAAATATTTTTGCCACGGCACATCGGAGCTGACCCCTCTTGAAGTGGGACCGGCACAGCGTGGTTTCTCCGGGTGCTCCTCTCTGTAACGCTAGAATGGCTTTGTGATTTCTTCATATCATCAGTGCGAGGCAATACTTCGATTTGCTTATCACAATGGTCTCAGTTTAACGTGTTTCATCCATCTTTGGTGTCGCTGTTTCTCATTTCACCCGTTTCTGTGCGTACGTCTGGGTCAGAGTGTACGTAGAGGACCGCACATTTTCTGGTTAAGTTTACTTTTTATACATCCCAATTCTTGCGTAGAGAGAGCAGCTCACAACTTCTTTTGCGCGTACCCCACGTTTATAAATGAGGCCCCTGGTCTTGGTCTTGACTGGGTCTCATCATGACTTGATCTTGTCTTTGTCTCAATCCTCAATGTCTTGGTTTTGTCTCTGTCTCAATACACTCTGTTCTGGGTGATGACTGGTTCTCGGTTTAGGTGGTCTTCACCACAACACTGCTATGAGACCGCAGTACTGCTGACTTTATGTTATCTTGTTTGTTTTTAATATTAACTTAGCTTAATACTTAGCAAACTGCTTATTTATCTTTTTCCATTGGATTCTTCACCCAGAAGAGTCGATCATGGAGGTCATGCCTTCGCGACGAAAACTTGAAGTTTATTTCCTCCTCAAAAATAGGTAATTGAGCACTGTAGTTGTTTTGACCATATCACTGACTATGTAACAACATGAAAATGTTCCAAATGATGCCCGTGGCTTGCACATATATAGCGTTACTGAAGGCTAGCTCTAGTCTCACGCTGAAGTCCCGTTTCCTGCAACAACTGAATTCCCACGAGACTTCAGTGCGAGACTCTTCTGGGCTTTTGGTGAAGCAACCAATGGCGAAAGAGGTAGGTGATGGTACAAACTTTGAATTTAAACAGTTTCTTCACAATGTCTGAGTTGAAAACACATCTAGTTGTCATGTAAGGGCCCTGTTCATGTTCCACATACACTGTAATTGCATTTTGTGTCTGTTAAGAGGCACAGAGGCACGCTTTAGAATATGCCGTCACAACTATTGTTTTAGCTAACTGGGAGCTCTAACCTTTAGCTCCAGCAACTCCAGTTTTGCTAGCACTGATGTTGGTTGTTTTTTCCCCCTATCCACTACTTAGTGACATCTAGCAATCAAGATTTAGGTCATGATCCGGATTTCTCCTTTAAGACACAAAGAATATCTTAGTTTGCTGCAGAATCCCAGAAAGCACATTCAATAACTTGCATGCTTTGCTTAAGTCCCGAGGGCTTTCTCATAATATGAATGTTGCTCAATATTTTATTGCAACTGTGGATACATATCCCTCTGCACAACAGATATGTAATGCTATTTTCTCATGTAGGCCTCAAAACTTTACTCTGCCTCAGTCCAGAACAAAAAAATCAATAATTGCCTTAGACGTGTCACTAAAACACGCACACAAATGTTTGGTAAGGTGTTTTGCCCAGGGTATGATTGCGTCCCAAAGGGAAGGACAAAACGATAACAGCTGGGTGACTGAACATTTTATGATTTAGTAAAAGTAAAACACATGTTTCTGTTCTCTTTGTATTCCCTTTTCATTAGTTGATTACAGCAGCCCTGAAGTGCAAACCACTGCGGCAAAAGAGAAAACGCATCAGCAATTCAAAAAACAGCAAATCGATTGTGATTTGCTTTTGTGTTGTCTGTTATGCCGTTGTGTTTCACATTTTAGGGCGGGCGTAGTCAATACTTTGTTGCACAGTAGTTCTGCAGGTTTTTTTTTTTTTTTTTTTAAATCACCAAAGGCCTCATAGGAACAATAAGAATACATGTCTACAGATATGCTGGAAACTCTGTTGTGTGTGTGTGTGTGTGTCTTCTGTGTTCTGTGGACCACTCCAGTCAACTCTCTGTTAGCGCTGCAAAATTTATACAACGATGTGTGTATAATTTCATTTCATTATTTAATAATTATTTATTTCAATTATTGAAGTCACACATACTTCTGAAATACACCCACACTGACAGATTTTTGTGTTTAACAAACTTTCCCCAACATGCAGTATAACAAGTGTGCCACAATTTTCTCTTATTGACTCTATTATGAAAGGGAAAACATGAAATGGAAACCAAACTCAGACTTACAATTCAAAAAATATACTGTACAGTACCGACACAACATATTCTCTCTTAGCATCAATGTAGTCTGCACTGCCAAATCATAATACAGGGCCAATAGTCACAGCTGAATCATCATACAGATATTGAAATGCAGAAGGCTGAGGAGAGAGGCTAAAGGTAAAATGAGATAAGATGTCCACGATAAAGACAGGAAATCCATACCCACTCAACCTCTGTGCTATGTAGAAGCAGCAAACCATAATGGACATTTAACCTTTAAAATGTGGATGGACTTTTGAAACAATCAGCCCGCTGATGACATTGTTTGGATTTCAGTCCACCGTAACTGATATGTGACTGTCAGGCAGATGTGTTGTGGACATGCTTTAAGTTCATACATTGGCTTTGGGTTAGTAAGCTGAATTTATGGATTTTTGTTAATGGTAATATTTGTTTTTTTGTTTTTTTATACCAATGTGTGCAACAGAATATTGTTGACATATTTCTACTTGGTACACTTGCAAACACTGTAACACTGTATTTTCTGTGATGTTGGAATTAAAAACATTACTAAATGGAATTACCACCAGTGTAAAATTGTAGTGTTGATTTTTAGCAGCGAGGCTTTGAAATGTAGCTGTAAATTCAGCAAACTAACCCAACTCTTATTCAGCCTGTTCGCTCAGACTGAATTGTTTGCAGGCAAAAAAAACATTTCAGAACATTAATTTTTCATACCTCATCCTCAGATTCAAGATTGCTTTGATTTTATCTCTCTCACAAGGAAGGCTTAGACCCATACCTTAACAGGCTTTTAGGGGGTTTGGACGAATGAGACAACTGTCACTGATATGTCAAATATTTAACACTGACTTCACAGCATATCCACGCCTGCTTACAAAACAACATCTGCTGAATGGCATAATGAGTCCAAAGTTAACATAGACAGAGCAGCTCAGATATTAAGCTGGAGCAATCATCCAAAACCAACCAAAACATATGTTTCCCCCAACACAGGTTAAAAGGGTTATGTTCTCCAGCACCAGACTTTTATTGCACTTACATCCCATGGTATTTTCTGTATTTAGTAACAAATTGTTTTGTTTATGGATTTCCTTTTAATGTGTTTTATGTCTCATTTGTCATGTTATACATTACATTACATTTGAGCATTATTTACAAGAATAATACACGTTTGTTAGGTCCTTGAAGTTTACCATTTCAGTTTCCACTTTTCATTTCCATTTCATGAGAAAAACAACTTTTTTTTTATAATTTCCAAAGTTCAAAACATGAATTAAATTCACATTTTAACTTGATCTCAATCTCAGCAGCATCCCCTTGTTCCATCTTCCCTGTGGTTATTGTGATGGGGGAGATCCCAGGGTGGCTGTAGCATTTTCTACAATTGTAACTCTACAGGCTATTACAAACAGCAGACCTCACAATGACAGTTTAGCCGTTGCTCTACAAAATCCAAATTCACATACATCACCTACCTCCTACTGGGATGATGGCAGCTATAGGTCATTTCATTGATATAATTTGAGAAGGTGTTTTTATACACTTTATTTTCTGATGAAATTAATGTAATTAGAAGAACTGAATACGACTGGCAACCAGTCGAACGGCATCATGGAGACACACCTTGTCAGACAGGCAGGTTAAAAATACAATTCTCCTATTACGGCCGGAAGTATGAGTCATTGATGAATCATATTGAGTTTGTCCTCCATAACGTGGAGAGGTTTTTAACAGAATCCCTGCAGCTGGTAAATCTAGCCATGTGCTTTGCTCAAGGACACTTAGGCAGCATGGGGGTGGGGTTGACTAACCCTCACCACTAGGTTCCCATTAAATAAGATGCCACTCCTGTATTGAAATGCTTTATTCTAATATGCTACTAGGATAGCCAATACCTGCTTCAGCTTATCTACCAAAGGTTACGTTTCCGTGGTTAAACGCCGTTTAATCCTCCATGGCAACGGTGCTGTTAGTTTGATGGGGAGCAGGATTGGTCAACTGCAGCTGACCGCGCCCTCAACCCATATAAGCTACCTACCAAACTATTACCACCAAGTGTCGGGGGAATGACGGCTCTGCTGCTGCTCTCGGTGCGGCGGAGGAGAGAAAGCATCTTTGTCTGTACGGAGAAGCTCTGGGCTTCCCTGCCTGTCTGCCTCCATCGACACAGCCACATCTAAAAGATAAGAAGACTATCCTTTCTGAAGACAGAGGTCGCATCTTCATCTGCCGCATTCATCTCTGCTCAATTTAGGATTTTTTTTCCCCCCCACCTTCCTCTCTTTTGTGCTTGCGTTTGCCTGGCTGGAATAATCAAACCCCTCGCGCCGTACCCATGTGTCGGATCGCTGGATGATGCACAGGTAAATGACACCGCACACCTCCTACACAGAGACGACCTTATGGATAAGGTAAATTACCTTCAACGCGTGCTGCGCTAGAAAGCTACAAGATAAGCGATTCCGTGTGTGTGTGTGTGTGTCTCAATGTCTGTGGTCCGGGATTGTTTTTATTCTAGTTCGGAGGATATTGGAGCTGCTGCTCACCAATTATTGCCACTTGTGTTGAGGTGTCTTTTGTAAATGTAACTTTTGCAGCCAGAGAGAATGAGCTTTCATCGACCATCTTTTGTTGTCAGTGTTTACAGTCAGTTGAGGTGGGTGGAGGAGAGGTTTCCAAATCCTACACGGTTGCAGATGAGGTCGCTTAATTGCGTGCCGGAAGACATGTCTTTTGGTTGTGCTACAGCACCTACAGCGGTGGCTATTCTTTTGAATAAAAGCTGCAGCCCGGGCAGAAATATGGAAACGAACCACAAAAAATATTATTTGATATCGCCAGATTCCAAATGCTGGTTTGGCTAGTTTTTTTTTTTTTATATTAGTTTTTTTGTATTTTTTTTTACAGTATAGCCATATAAAAGTGAAGTTCTGGTGGTCTTTGAGTCAGACAGCATACAAGGCCCCTGTCACTGTTATGCTTGAGGTAGCCTATTTATTATTGAGAGGGTTTTCATGTTCTGTGCCAAAGGATTGGGCAGTTTAAAGATAGGAAGCAGAAAGACAGACACAGAGGGAAAACGTAAGCAGCTGCCACATCATCTGTCTGCAACAAAAGAGGCTTTGCCATCTACACATATTACCCTTTAAAATTGGGGGGGGGGTCAAGGAGTTCTTACCTGTTTCTTAAAACCTGCAGCCCAGTATCCACGCCCCCATAGGAAGCTGTTACCTCCGTACAGCAGTTTATCTGGCGCCAGTTCAGCAGGGTTGACCACTGAGGAAGTGATGTGTTTCAAATTAAAGCTCCAAAATACAACATTCTTTAAAAAAAAGACACATGTCAGTCGGCCCTCCACACTCTTTTCTTACACTGTGTAGTATAAGTGGATAAATATGATAAGTGAACAGAGTGAGACCGTTTATTTAATTATTGTCTATTGTTCTAGGATTGCATAAATTGGTGTATGGTCTTTCAATATTATAATATTCAAAGATGTGTTTGTTTTATTTTTTGACTGTCTTCTGGTAATATTGCTTGATTATGGCGGGAGGTGCAAAAGATTCTGAGCTACACCCTTGCACATCTCACATACATACTGCTGCACGCCTATTTGCTTTGCAAATTGTACTCCAACAGTAACACAGCACATGTTGTTACTGACTTCTCTGAGCAGGGAAACTGAAACCTCTGTATTCACAGAACAGCCGGCTAGCTCAGCTTTCCCATTCATCTGACATAGGTGACCACCTCTGCCTGGCTACTGTTGCTTGCTATCTTTCAGCACCTAACTTGTGGACAGCGCACTAGTGTTGCGTCTTCGATCCGCTCAACGTTCTCTCATTGCCACTTGCTGTTTCGCTGTACTCTTAAAATCCCTGTCGTTGAACGGACTGACTCATTTAAATGCTGTTGCATTCTTTAGTAAGCCACTTGGTTTTCTACACAAGAGTCACATTGACAAGGAAGTCATGGCTCGCAGTGCTCAAAACATGAACAACATACTTATGCAATGCTGAGCATGACTTTTTGGGAATACAGTGTCATTATTGTGAAATGTTTTAGGCAGCAATACAACAGCAGGGTGTCTCACAGTCTTGGCTTTTTGTTTTCTTTTTGCTATACTGCATTTTGTATTCCCCTTGTTCATGCTTCACTTCTGTTTGCAGCTGAATACAATTCATGTGTTTATTTTTATTTTTCATCTGCTGTATTTTGACACAGGATACGCCTCTGCCAAGATTTTACTCACCACACTGTATTTTTTGCTGTATTCAGTGCCATCTTTACCATACTTTTGTTGCTATTGTCTGACTCACAAGACATTTGTCTCCATCCTTAGAAGGACATTTAAGGGTTTGGGTAGAGCTATCATTTTTTTTTAGAAAGACGAAAAAAAATGGCCTCACTGCTGCTACACAGAACAACTAACACCATTCTACGAGTAGTAATATTGACAATAATATGTCTAATAATGTTATAGCTTTTAATAGAATTAAGCTACATAGTACATTATGCTACTTTACATACAGCTTAATGATTGAATGGGTATAAGCCATTATCCTGTAAAGCTGCACTCATGTGACTTTTACATTAGCATGGCAGCTGCTGAGTTTGGAAAGGAAATTGTATTTGGAATTAAGATCTCTGGTACAGAGCACCGGCCAATATGCAAAGAGAGATGGATGACATGAAGAAGGAGATGTGTGTGTGTCTGTGTGTGTTTCTGTGTCACAGCTCCACAGCTCCAGCATGCGTACTGAGGAAGTGGAAGGTTACAGATATTGTGTAGCATTGCGAATCGTGTCGCTTCCTCTCTATCCCCATCAAGGTCATATCCACAGACTGAAAGTGGTGGCCCTGGCCTTTTCCACTCCTGGCTCTGGCAGAGGAATGGGGCCCGCGGACCACTGCTGCTTCTAATCAGGGCTGACGCGTGACTCAGTTGCATGCCAGCTGCACAGCCAAACAGGGATTATGTCCCTGGATGGTGAAGACAGAAAAAAAAAAGGTCACTGTTGAGATCTTTGTCTCTACACCTTTGGCGAGTTTGGGTTATTTAATTGTTTGTGCATTATTTATAACAAAATACTTAAATAACTGAACTCATGCACACAATACCAGTCAGATAGCTGGGAGACTTATATTCAGAGTTGTAACACCAGCAGCACACTGTTGGTTAAGTTACTACACGGGTCATTGTGCCACTTGTTTTGAAGAGTAGATAGAAGTAAAACAGTATTAAAGCTGCAGTGTGGGGATCTTTCATCTCCCCTCTCTTCTAAAGAACCAAAGACTCAGTCACTACGAGTGATCTCAAAACCCTAAAAATCACAAATATCAGGAGCTCATTTATTTATTTATCTTTAATGCGTGCCTCTATTTTTGGTGCCTCTTGATGCGTGCTTATGACGTATACCTGCAGGAGAACTTGCAGTACATCCCCCGCACCTATGAGCATTTTATTTTACTTTAATTCTTTCTCTCAACATTGAGTTTTTAAAATAATTTGGCACATCCCCTCCAGAAACGTTTTTTGGACGCTTCCTAGGATTTTTTGCCGTAGCTTCCGCCATACTCCAAGCTACTGCATTGTCACTCTGGTCCCTCCCCCTTTCCTGCCCACTGGTTGATGTAAAACACATCCTTCCAGTGTGCCACCGACAATAAACATACTGTGAAAAACCGAGAGCTTTCCCTGGCACCAATAGGTTAATCAGCATTGTGTCAACTCGTTTGTCAAGGGCTTGCATGTACTGTAACAGACGTTCATTTATATGTGAAAGTCCCAGCTGTAAAATCCATATATGGACACTGACATTTCTAGAATAAGAAATAAGGCAAATGCAGTGGCAACAGTAAGGGAAAAGTTGATTGATATCATTATATATCCTTGAAATAATAGTCAGTGAAATTGCCAGTTATTTTCACCACAGGTGGTAAAGTAGGTGGAATGGAACGGAAGGTGGTCTATAATTTTCCTTGAGCAGAATGCTACTCAGGATTCAGCAAATGTTGCTACATTGGAGTCTGTCATACTGAGAGAACAAAAATGTTCTTTGAATAGCTCAGCTGTGGTTTATGAAATATGTGAATGACAAAAATGAAAAAGATCAAATTTTAGCTTCAGACATGAAGAATGAACAAAGTTTATTGTGTATTTATTTCCCAGTTTATTTCGTTGATGCAATGGTGCTCAACTTTAAATGTCCTAATGTCATTTCAGTGGACAAGTTCAGGAAGTATATTGAGGAGATAAATAAGGAAAAGTCAAACCTGCCAAGTTAATAGTCAGCTTTTATAACTGATGGATTTAAGGTTGACGCTGCAATGTCCTATTAGCTTCTCATTTTGATTAGCAAGGTATTGTAGACCAGTAATAACAAAGACAAACAGAAATGAAACAATGTAAGTGATCATAATCGCACAACAAGTTCTGAGAGTGCATATAAAAGCCCCTGAAGGTGATAGTTATAATAAGCATTCACTATTAAACTGAAGATACATGACCCAGCAGTTAAAGAAAGTAGGGTTGTCTTTCTGTTCCATTCAGGTGTCTTTTGCAAATTCAGAAGTGTTGCATTGCATTGCAAATGTAAGTATTTCAGCCACTCCATTGTTGTTACTGTGTGACAGCATGAGAAAAGGAAGCTGAAACTGCACTGTTAACCAAAATATGCCCAGGAAGCATGATCAGTGCCCTTAGAGATATAAAACACAATATCACAATGTCAGGATATACATAATGCAATTACAGAGCTCAGAAGACGGCAACGCAACAAGGCCTAAGTCTTACTCCACAGCACTGCTAGGGAAAAGCTGTAATACTCTGTATGCTCTAATATCATTTTGAATCTGCATTTTTACTTTAGTACAAGTTAGAGCTACACATTAGTCACAATTTTATCAAAATCGCAACATGAATATATATCAATATCCAAATCACGGGGGGGTGCACAATTTGTTAAAAGCCAAACGTGTCAAACCATTCTAAAATAAAGTATTGTGGGGCTGCAGCGACGTCCCAGTCTACAAATTGTATCTTACAGACTAAAGGAAAAATCTTTGTGTGGTACAAAATCTCTTTTTTTCAATAATTTTTTTTTAATGAAAAGAAGAATAATGATACAAATATGATCATTCCATCCAATATTGTGAATCATGTTGCAATCCCAATATCAGTCAAAATAATTGCAATTAGATATTTTCCTCACATCGTGCAGCCCTAATACAAGTACAGCTGAGCGGTGTGATAGGCCTAGATATTCTCTGTTAGATTTTGTCGTACGTAACCTCATGATATACTTTGTGTGTTTTCCTTATCCCAAAGGCTAAATTACAGCTAAGTAGCCCTAATTAGGGAGCTTAATTAACTGGGAACAACCATGAAATATCATCACATTACTGTATGTTGATAAACTGTACAACAATATTCAAGTATTTAAACAAGAATGGTGTGATATTTGGGTTTGCCATCCCTTAATGCAACTTATGTTTTAGTAATGAATCTCTATGAAAAACAAGTCTAATAACAGACTGGATCAGTATTGCACTATTCATGTTAGCTTCTTTCACAGTACATTAGTGTCATCTTTAAATAAACATGTGCAATAGCCAATTTCTTTTACTAAAACACCATTGACATGAGAAAGTTCAGACATTTACCTTGACTGACTCTCTTAATATGCTTTATCTACATACATCACCTCAGCAGCTGCTAACTTTGAAATAAATAAAATATCCCAACTACAGTTTGGCCAGTTGAAACGCTTTGATTGAACTTACATCAGATCTGTTGCCAGGGACTTCTGACGGGGCTGCCAAGGTCTTACACTATCTTAGTTTCTGATCGCTCAATGAATCTTTCTCTTTCATTCCAGATGTTACTCTCACAGGCACAGGCATTCATCTTTTTGGGGTAATATCCATGGGACCCGTTCACGGTGACAGGTAGCTTGTGCGTGGGTAGAAATAAGAGCCGAAAACCTGGTCGTAAGAGTTGAAAATGTAAGAGCTGAGGTTAAAGGAGCACAGTCCTGTAAGCTTTCCTTGCTCCTTCCTTATCATGTCACATTAAGGCAGATGGCAGATTAACGTGGATGCAATTGATCAGTGAGTGGCATATCAGGCTGGGCGTGGATCAAGAGATTTTTAGCAGCTGCCTGGCTGTCCATCCATCACGCTGATCTCTGCTGGGCCTGAACTGAGCCTGTCACACTTAGATGGCCAACTGACTGCAGCATAGGGGGATGGTGTGGTAAACACCGGGATAGTCATTTATTTCAATTCACTCTGTGTCTGCAGGCATCCCTCACGGGGAAAAGATTACTGCTAATTTGTTATAGTATGCATCGGAAATCTCATCTAATACATTGCAAAATCAAACTTACCCTTGCCCGAGGCGGCTTCATCTATAAAGGCGCTTGTTTCATGTGTCCTACCTGTGTGAGGAGGCTCAATACCGTATCGGTGTCCGCATTCATTGTGTCTTAGTGGAGCTCTCTGATCCCGGCCAAAGAGCTGTGTGTGTGTTTGTGCGTGTGTGTGTGTGTGTGTGTACAGAAAAGAATCAGAGTAGGATGCTTGCTTGCTCGCTCCCACTCTCCGTTTTGTCTGGTGGCATCCTCCTCAGGATGAGATGTGACAGCACTGGATGATCTAATCATGGATGTCACAGCATAGCTGCTTATTAACTGAGATTTCAAGGGCAAACATTCCCATCATTAGTAGTATACTATATAGTCCTGAGTGATGGCTCCTGGTAATGTCACTGAAGCACAGGAGGGACTATTTGTCTCATTAATTTTTTTTTGCGCGTATATTTTGAGATGTGTCTTTATGATGACCTAATTTTTTAGAACACACTTTGATATGTAATGTTCAGGATGAAATCTCAGTTGCAATTTAAGTATTCTCTGAGAGTTGAAGGGGAAGGAACTGTCATTGATAGTAAGGATCATTTGCTTAAATGATGGTTATGTTTTAGACAATTTGCACACTCAGTGTGGAGAGGCAGTCTGAAAGATGTGCACATTTATGAAGTTTCACAGTAACAGAAGGGCTTTGTTGATCTATGATATGTGTACTGTAAATGTTATATATATTGTATATGTATAAAAGATCCCACATTACATGTCTCTGAGCTATAGCTCACTGTTTTTTACTGACTTAATAAGCTCAATAAATGCTTTTAATATTTAGATTTTGTCTTCTGCATGTAAAGCTAACCTCTGCATTTTCGTAGTAATTGAAAACCTCTGTTAACAAGAATCTTATTAGTTTTATAATCTTTGATGATAGAAATTCATTGTGCTTGCTGTCTTGTATTTAGCCTTGCTGGTCTGTTGGTTCAATACTTTGGCTCAGAGAGAAATGTTTTGATTAATCAATTGACCGAAAGGTTTAAAAAGAAAAAAGAGATTTTGATCATCTGAAAATGTAACTAATAATTTTAGTCATTTTTCAAGCAAAAGCCAAAAAACGATAGTTGCAGGTTCTCAGATGTAGAATTTGCTGTTTTTCATAGCTTTTCATTATAGTTAATACTAGATTTTTTACTGACATTGAATGGTGTCTCTTGGGGCTCTTGTGTTTGTTAACTGTCACAAATTTCTTTCTTTAATAGACCAAACAATGAATCAAGAAAATAATCAGTAGTGGCAACCCTAATTTCAAAAAAAGGAAAACTTCTAATCCTATTGAATAAGGCAAGTTTGGCAGTGCACCCCAGGTGCCAAAGCAAAAGGGTCTGATAGCTAAAACAAAGAAAAAAAATGCATGGTTGCCAGGCAAAAAAACCTAAACACTAGAGGTGCAACGATGAATCAATTAGTTGTTGGTATTAAATTAATTGGCAACTGTTTTGATAATCGATTAATATTTTTTTATTAAAAAAAAAAATTGATTCATGTCTCATGTCACCAACCTGAAGCTACAACGCAGGGCTGATTTTGGTCTGAACACCCGCTTCGACAGGAAGCATTTCCCTTAAATAGCACACTGTATCATCAGAATATCAAATGCATTTTTGAGGCTTAACGATTTTCCCACTCGTTCCTCGTTTGGCTTACCTGCATGAGATTGATAGCGTCTGACTAAATTGCACTCCACGCCGTCCTCTGCCTGCCACACACATCACTCGTTATTTTGTGCTGAAACGGAGTTGAGTGGGTGGCAAACGGACAGAGTCTTTTTGGAAAAAAATGGTTAAGACAAATATTTCTGTTCAGTTAGGATTATGTTCCGTGTGTAATAAAAAACTGATGTATGAGTGAATAGATTCAATGTTGACAGTCAATATACCATGGCTGAGCCCTGTCTAATGTTGTTTAGGACCCTTTGTGCCTCAGCTGAGCCCCTGATAGCCACCCCCCGACGTCCACCTCTGAGCCTGATAAGGGTGGTTCACTGATCTTGCTGGATTGGATAGAGACTTTGATTATAGCAGGTTCATTTTGCAGTGCACATCCATATAAACTGGATGCTGCCTGCTGTCTTGTCATTTAAATCACATTTTTTGCTGTGGGAACCCAACCGAATTGAATCTCTGTGGAAAGCATTTCAAATCATATTACAACTATAGCTATGCAGCAAACATGTGCATGCATTCAATTCTTTACTACGCCTACACTGCATTTACATTTACCTAATGAGGAAACTGTGCACAGTACCATGTTTACGCTTGTAGCTAGTGTTATGTAGTTTGCTAACTAATTACCTGGCTTGCTGGTTTGTGAAAATGTCAGCTGTTATAGTGCCCTGCATCACTGAGAAAACAGAAACTCCTCTTCTGTCGACAGACACACACTCGACATACACACTGAATAGTATATTATAGTATAGATATTTTAAATTGGTTGTTGTGTCTGTCGTCAAAGCCACAGCACCATAGCTGCTTATATTTATCACACTTAAATCTACAGGTGAAATTTTTCTCTGTATGCCTGTATCTGTGAGCTTTCCCAGCAAAACAAATTGGCAACTTGTGAAGAAACATAAAAGACGCACGTACGCACACGCACACATACACACACACACACACACACACACACACCACCGCCAACGCCACGATCATGACCTCAATTGTTGCAAAACGGTTTACACATTTATTATTGTTGAATCTTTAAATTTAAAATCCATATTTTCATAGGACTACTTTCGTGTCACTGATATAAACAATTTGTGCAGCACACAGTGTGAAGAGAGTGCCAGTACAAACCTTATCATTTTCAGCACTGCAGATATTAAAAGGGTTCTACGTCTCTGCAAATTATGCAACATATAAATCATCAGGATAACAGCTGATGCAGAGATATGAGTTAACGGTCAAGGAGGGGATCAAGTGGATAATGAAGATGAGGATAATGACGGCTGTGTTGATGATGAAGACTACAGGCCTGATGGCAGGGGTGATGATGCAGATGTTGATGAGGCCATTGATTATATGTCTTAATCTTGCAGCTGAACTAAAAGGCATTCCACAAATGCAAAACATCTGTGAGAATAACATACAGAGAAAATCACGACTAAAAGCAAATGTTTATAGTTGGGTATGGTTTGACATTTTTCATTGCCGGTGCTGCCATGATTCCTTAGTTTGGTACCAATTCCAAATTGATTAATTTTTCACTACCTTGGTTTAATGAATATAAACATGTTTTTCTATTAAAAACCTTTTTAATTAACAAAATAGACCAGCATACCAATGCTACAGTAGTAATAGGACGTTTCAACGTTTTGGGAAATATGCTTTTTTGCTGTTCTGCAAAGAGTTACTGGATTATGTGCCTGCTATTTCTTAGTCTTTACCAGTTGCCTGGCAACCAGTGGAGACTTCAGGAAGTTACTGGTCCAAGAAATAGTTTGTTCCCCTTGTTTCCAGTCTTTGTGTTAAGCTACTGTATGTTAGCCAACTGCTGGCTGTAGCTTTATATATAATTGTACATTATATACAGTATAAACACTACTTGTCAAAAGTTTGGGGTCACTGACAAATTTCTATTCCACTCCATTATATTAAACACTCCATTATTATCCATAATAACATCTGATCTGAGTGGGTGGCTGATCTTTAATGCAATATCTACATTGCCCATTATCAGCAACCATTCATCCAATGTTCCAAAGGCACATTCAGTTTACTAATCTGATATAAAAAACAAGCTGCACTGGTTAAAAAAAACAATGCAACGGATCTCAGCAGGGATTCTGCCTATAATGCAGGGACCCCAAACCTTTGACCTTTCCTTCAAGAAATTCAACTTTTATGAAACAGATGCAGAAACACATGCCACTGAGGTCAAGATCCAAACAGGGTAGCATCAAATATAATTTTCTATAAAACAAGGACAATGGCCAGCTGCAATAACTCATACTGTAATATTGACACCACTTAAAGAGTTAACACTACAACAACTCAGCCAGCTCCCTCCCCCCTAGCTACTGAAGAAGACACATTCTCACCAAAAATAAATAGTAAATGTCATCAATGTGTAATTAAAGTTTAAAGTCTCACACCAGTTACTATAGGGAAGTGCATGTCCATCATAAAAGATTGAGTTATCCAATGAAGTTGCGTCCAAAAAAAGACTGAGGAAAAAGAAGAAGGAATAATATGTAAGATTCATAAAGCCAGAAGGAGAAGGGAGTGTTGTTAGATACATTTTGAAGTTGGGACACTAATGCACTGTGAAAAAATATGTCACTACTAGTACTGAGAGGCTGAAAATGCAAGGCAGACGCCCACAGGAATCAGGAAACAACATCAGTATGTTCCAATTACAACAAAATAATCACACGTTCCTACATGTCATGTGCAAAGGGGGTAGTGTTTAAGAAAGGGAATCACAGCATACAACAGAAGTTGCGTGACAAAAGTCAAGGTGACACTTAGAAAAATAGCATCGCCTTAGTGTTTCATGCACACATTGCTGGAAGAAAAATGGGATCTGGTGATAGGGTTTAATAGGAAACCAAATTAAAAGCTGGCACTGTCAACACTTATTTTACATTTAATAAATGTGAAATGTATGAATACGCTAATTAGCTTTCTTGTTGATGGATAGATAGAAGAGAAGATACCACACTCGTGTTTGCATTAAAAGCTACATCCAGAAGACGCTTAGCTTATCTTAGCATAAAGCTCTGTGCCATCAAGCAATGACAATGTAAATAATCTGTAATGTCATCTAACTCAGTAGGCTGAAAGTGGTAAAGAAAACATACAAAAATATCTTCCATGTAAACCACAAAGCCAGAACAATGTGACAATAATTATGTATTCCAGAAAATTTGTAACATAGCATGCAGTATATTATATAAAAAATCCATAAATGAATGCCATGATTACCAAATGTTCATGCTCTACTTCAGGCATAAAACTCCAACATTTTAGGATTTAAGCTTTACTTAAACTGGCAAATGACTATGCAAATACATTCGCATCTAGACTATTACTGTTCAAAGATGGGGACTTCTCTACAGAACTCCTAACCTGTACTGTAGAAGAGAGAGAATAGAAACCGGTCAACAAATAACATCCTTGTCAAATTACAGCTTGGTACAAATCACAAATAACCTGACTGACAAATTGCTTTAAACTGACCTTTTAAAAGGAAATAGATCTGCTAATCACCATGAAATCAAGGGAGGTTCAACTCCAAAACTCTAATGTATTAATGTAGTTGACGTTCACGAGACATTTGCTCTGCTTTTATCTGAAAAGCTGCAATAAAAATTGGTAAATATCAATAACAACTATTGAATGGATTGCCATGGCATTTTTTATAGACCTTCATAATAGACATGGTGTAATTTAGACAGAATTTGTGGTTTTGAGTGAAATGTCTAAACTATTGGATGGATTGCCATGAAATTGGGTTCAGGCATTCATGCCCCACTCAGGAGGAATTTGTTTTGCTTTGGTGATCCCTTAACTTTTTTATCAAAACCACTCATCAGGTAAGATTTTTTATTTTGTCCAATATTTAGTTCTTTGTCCTCATTACAGTACCATCAGTATCAGCTGTACTTAAAGGGATACTTCACCGATTAGCATTAAGCTTTGTGTCAGTAGAAACCCGGTTGTATTTTTGAACGTGCATTTTAGATGGGAAAATCTCAGCTTTCAAATACTTTACAATACTTTACAGCTCCATCACTTCTCCCTCTTTAGACTCACTTTTAGTACACAAAAACACACATATATATATATTTTATATCTGTAATATTGTGATGCATATTTATAGCGGAAAATCCTTTTTTCGAATATTGCTAGCATAACTTCAGCTCTGTTTTGGATACATTTGGTAATCTAAATGGAGGAGGCAAAATAGGAGCTTGAATGTCTTACAATTCAAGTCTTGATATATAATTAAGTTAAAGAAAACTCCTCAGCAAGGCTGCATTCACTAAGAAGTCGCTGGCACGGAGAACACAGACAGAATTTATTCCGACCTAAAACCCAGCAACAACAGATCACTGAGGCCGCTTTTATAGGCGCCTAGTAAACAGTGTAAGAAGCTTCAGCTGGGCTCGACTGAGGTAGCAGCTTGTTAGAGTGATCCCACACAGCTGAGCAGCCTTCTGTGGCTCCATCCTGGGTGCTGCAGGGTGGAGGGCGGGTGCTGTCCTTGTAACGGTGCTGTAGGTCCCAAGGCAGTATCTGAGTGACAACCCCCTACTGCCTTTTGCTCGCTTATATTTGCATGTGTATCCTATTTATATACTCTACTTTCAATGCAGCAGATTTAACTGTTTTTTAACTGACCAGAAGCTTATAGTGTACATGTTTGAAAAAAAATCATTATTCATTAAGTATACTGATTGTTATATTTATATTGTTATTGCTCTCAGTCAGCCTCTTTTTTATTTCCATTGTACATGTATGGTATATGTCCTTGTTTATCCTCATAAATTTGCAATACTGTACACACATAAAAGATATATGTGAAACATGCTTTCATGTGTGTGTACATACACATAGGAAATCCTTAAAGATGGGGGTACTATTTTAATAATAAACATAAAATCATCTGTTAATCTGTAGTTTATTTTTTGGGTTGATGTCTCTAAATTGCTTGTTTTGTCGGATCAACTGTCCAAAACCTAAATATACTGTATACAGTTTAATATCATATATGAAAATGACTTGCTTGAAAAATGATATACTAATAATTTATTTTTAAAATAGTTGAATCGATTAATGCTCTGTGTAGCTTTGGTTTCAATCAATCTGTTACTTTACTTCACATGCATTATTTGTTACTCAAGCAGGCTGATGTATTGCTCCTCATTCAGTCCACTAATAGATTAACTATTGTTAAGTCTAATGAAAGCTTCTGCTGATTGTGGGACTTAGTGTGTTGATTGAATATGGTGGTGGAGGAGGAACAAGAAGGTGGAGAGTAGTGCGGTACCAATCAATGTATTTGGCACATCCCTTGAGGAACACAAACCGTGACCTGCCAGGGAGATTATGTGACATTTATGGCATCAAGCTGCTTCACCTTGATTTTATCTCTGTGTTGTGTGTATGGCTTTAAAAGCCTTGATGGGTTTATCCCAGTAATGTCTATCTTTTGTTTATTTTGTGTGTCTTTCTGTACGGTATTTATCTACTCTGGGTACAGTTCAACAATAAACCACATGTACAATGTGATGAAAAACAAATACTGAGTCACTTTGAAGGTGCTTGGAAAGATTTTTAGCATTCTTGCTCTACTTAATTGCAATTTCTGCAAAGTTCGAGATATGCAAATCTTGAATACAATTGGCAGTTTTTTAATATGGAAATCAAAATGGTGACATGTTGTGGACGTAAGGTTTGGTGGAGCATTGATAATCTCCCAGTCACTCTTTTTGTCTGCTGTGCATCAGTACCTCTCTGTGTGCTGAGCTGACTCCAGGGTCTTCTGAAGAGAACAACTACAGTTACACAACTACATTCACAATGACTACATTAGGTTTGATATTTTAAAGATTCATGACTAACTGTCATTGTACTCTGACCATAGAGGAGAAAAACATAGATGCAGTTAAGGGAACTGAGATGTACCCTACTGTCTCCTGGGGACCACAGATTAAATAAGAAGTAAATATATTCTAAACTAATTTGGAGGTAGGACAATTTTTTTCAACCAATCTTCTGATATATCAGCAGGACTTTGAACTCTTACATGCCCTCTACACTACCCCTCTGAAAAAAAATGTGCATGTGTGTGTGTGTGTCTCTGGGTTATTTGAAGAAATCAATTCCCAGTTATGCTCCATAATTAGTAAAACATGCAACTAGACAGATGCATAAATGATTCATAATGAGCCTGCAAACAAAGCCAAACTTTTTCGTCTTTGTCAGCTTTACCATTAATGAAAGCATAAGCTAAACAATTTGAAGCAATTAAAAAGAAAAATGGATTTAAAAAAAATTAGTTTGGAGACAAAGTTCCAAGGCAGCAATGATGTCTTTAATCCAATGTTTCCATCAGAGACAACGTCTAAGTGTATGTAGGTCAGGCCCATCTTTGTTCCATACCGGGCCAAATTAGATTTAAGTTTTTAATTGGTTAATTAAAAAGTGTGTATCATTATTGCAGTCAATGTCTCCATGTATGATTAATAGTAACACGCTCTTTTCTTGTTTAACATGAAATGCTTTCAATGATTCAACAGACTGTACCATTTCTCCCTGATGTCTTACTCAGAAGACAGGTCTGTTCTGTTAATTGTACAAAGGGCTGTGAACTCGAGAAACATTGAACAGGCACCCAGTTATGTGACAGCAAGATATCACCAATATTATAAGCACATGTAAAAAAGGACCACCGACGGTTGAAGGTTTTCTCATTGACCATGTTTGTGCAACACAATTCAAAAATAATAATAATAATAATATTAATTTTGTCTTATATAGCGCCTTTCACAAACCCAAGGACGCTTAACAAACAAG
>NC_045745.1:24787653-24790847 GCF_008692095.1 Etheostoma spectabile | reverse complement strand
GGGGGGTTGATAAAAATGATAATATAAAATAAAATAAATCTAACTGCATAATCTCTTTTCTTAATTATTCCCAGCTGCTGCAGCTCTCTCCAGCAGTTCAATTCAATCTGCTTTCAGCTTATTGTTTTGAATGAATGAGTCTCACAGCTCTCATCAACACTTGCTATAAACTTGTATACAATCTCAGACAAAGATTTTACTTTTTCAAAGTTATCTAATGTAGTAAACCACTTTTCTAGTTCATCTAAACAAACTTTTCTAGTTTGTCTTTCCATGTGTCTATCTGTACTGTATTTACCTTCAGTTGTAGAATACAACTGTTACAGTACAACAATATGTACAGCATGGTGAAAAAAGAATACTGAGTCACTTTGGAAAAGCAGTTGGAACAATTGTGTAGCATTCTCGCTGTGCATCATTGCAATTTCTGCAAAGTCCAAACTACTATTGGGAGTTTGGGAGCTAAAATTTATTTAGAAAGGTTTGGCAGTTAAGCTCAAAGTCAGTAAGATAGTACATACATTGTACACTGAACAACACTGGGAAAACAAAAGTAAGCTCATAGGACAACAACAATAACAAAGCTGGGGATGGCTCTGCTTCTATAGGAAGTTTATTGCAAAATCTTAAGGTACAATAGCAGCTCTCTCACCCCCATCAGACAGTAGAGTTTTCTTCTGTATTATATATCAAAAAGATTATCATTAGAAATGTGTATCTCTCCTTGTCATCTAATATCCCAAAGACATGCCCTGTTTTGCTTCAAGCATCACTCAGACTATGAGCACTAAGGTTGAGAGGGTAAAAGATTACAGAGGTGTGGTGAGAAGTCATTCCCTGCAGAACAACTTTTACTCAATGCACGTACCCATGACAGACCCATACCTCAAGTAGATTGGGCGTGCATATTGAGCATGGCTTTCCTGACGTTCACTCCTATAGGCCTATTGGAATTGCTTTTATAGTCTTGCAGGCACCATTTAGAGAATGACGAGGTATTCAACCTCCACTGGTCCTCTAATCGGAAAATTGATGAGTGGAAAGAATAGAGCTAAACAGCTGCTGAACAATAACCATGTGGTACATTGGGTACAAATTCTGCATTTGACTACAGTACAGTGTAAGTCTAGAACGTGCTTGGGTAAACTGTAGACTGCTGCAAGACAAGAAGACCTTGAGCTATGTCTCCAGACTCATACAGCATACTGTAAAAGGCCTCTGCAAAAAAAAATATAAATCATTTTATATGGTTAAATCAAACAATATTTTTAAACAGTGTTATAACATAAAATACATACTGTAACTGCCACAGGAGCACATGTAAACATTTTGACATAATTCTGCATGTACAATCTGTTATATCAGTTCATTGTTGATAATATCTGTCAGATTTATCAGAATCAGAGAGGATTTTATTGCCAAGTATGTTTTTAGACATACAAGAAATTTGTCTTGGTTTTGTTGGTGTATGTCACACATTCTCTAAATACAAGAAGGATAAGAAGAATATAAACAATAGAAGTATGAATATATACACAGTGTATGTATTAATTAAAATTAAAAAAATAAATAAAGTAAAATAGGTCAAAAGGAACAGTACAGCAGAGTAGGTACAGTGGCACGAGGAGCCAGAGGTGGAGTTTGGAGAGAGTCAGGGTGGGTTCCGGTCTTGTTGATAAGGCTAGTGGCGGAGGGGAAAAAACAATTTGTGGCCGGGGTGGGAGGGGTCAGCCACAATCTTTTCAGCACGTTTCACAGTCCTTGTGGCGTATAGGTGCTGGAGCGGCGGCAGATTTCAGTCAATTGCCATCTCTGCAGACCAAATGACACGCTGCAGTCTGCCCTTGTCCTTGGCAGTGGCAGCGGCATACCAGTTAGTGATGGAGGATGTGAGGATGGACTCAGGGATGGCTATGTAGAAGTGTACCATCATGGTATTTGGCTGGCAGAATTTCTTCAGCTGCCACAGGAAGTACATCCTCTGTTGAGCTTTCTTAATGAGGGAGCTGATGTTTAGCTCCCACTTGAGATCGTGGGAGATGATAGTTAGTTGGGAGACTCCACAGTGATGGGAGCAGGTGAGGTTGAGTTCTTCCTGAAGTCCACAACCATCTCCACTGTCTTCAGAGCATTGAGCTCTAGCTTGTTTTGATTGCACCAGGCCACCAGGTGGTCAGCCTCCCACCTGTAAAAGATGAGTCCGCAAATTTCAGAAGCTTCAAAGACTAGTAACTGGAGGTGCAACTGTTGGTGTACAGGGAAAAGAGCTGAGGGGAAAGAACACAGCCCTGAGGAAATCCGGTGCTGATGGTCTGTGAGTCTAAGACGCGTTCCCCCAGCTTCACATGCTGCTTCCTGTTTGACAGGAAGTCAGTGATCCACCTAGAGGTGGAGTCAGGCACACCAAGTTGGAAAAGCTTCCCCTGAAGCAGAGCTGCGATGATGGAATTAAAGGCAGAGCTGAATCCACAAACAGGATCCTGGGCGTAGCTTCCTGCGGAGTCCAAGTGCTGGAGGATGTAGTGGAGGGCCAAGTTGACTGCATTGTCTACAGACCTATTGGCTGTGTAGTCCTGAAGTCCTTGGTTTCTTGGGAACAGGGATGATAGTAGTGGTCTTGAAGCAGGTTGGCATGTGGCATGTCTTCAGTGAGGTGTTGAAAATGTCTGAACATTGGAGACAGCTGATTAGCTTCAAGCTGGAGGGGGAGACAGCATCCGGTCCAGCAGCTTTGCGGGGGTTCTGTCTCCTGAAGAGTCTGTTGACGTCTCTCGTGAATGGAGAGAGTCAAACGTGCATGCAGCAGAATAATTTTGTCAATTTATCCACTGTCCACTTCTTGTTTTGCATTCTGTTTATGCACTTGATTTGACAAAGCAATACATTGGAATCACGCACTGATTGTGTTACCTGAAACGTTACAAAGTGTCACACTTTGACCCCTGTTGTTTGATAGACAGCCATGGATTCAAGCAAAACTGACTCCCATTTCCTGCAGTGTTGAGTCTGTGATTTCTGTGAGTCTGTGATTTCTGCACATGCACATCACACATCACATCAGTAAATCAGTAACTGTTGAACCTTCGGGCCCTCTGTCCTTCCCCAGGGTAGCAGGTTGACTCTTCGTAGTGCATTTATGTTGAATCACTTCAGCAGTGTAATAATAGATAGATAGATAGATAGATAGATAGATA
>NC_045745.1:24785716-24787643 GCF_008692095.1 Etheostoma spectabile | reverse complement strand
ATAGATAGATAGATAGATAGATAGATAGTCTGTCTTTATTGTCAACTGAGGAAATTTGTTTTCACAGTCTGTATAGGGCCTCACAAATATACATACATACACATACAGTACAGACACCATCACCCCAATCACCCTGTAATGCACAGTTCCCTCCAGTTCATTCCACTTGCACCCTTGTGGGTAGCACATATAAGTAACACACACAACATTCACCATTGGTGAGGTTCAAGTAACGATGATATGACAGAATATACAAAACTCATACTGTATTGGACCCGTCTCTAGGTCAAGGACCTGTATCTGCGTCCTGATGGAAGCAGTGTGAAGAAGGGGTACAGGGGATGACTGGAGTCACTTTTGGTGGCTTTGCTGTTCAGGTCTGATAGTTTGAGGGTGGGGAGGCCAAATATTTTTTTATGCAATCTGGGTGACGCAAGTTAGTTTGTTTCTGTTGGTGGTAGTTAACATGTTAAAAAAGCAGGGGCTAGGCAAAATACTGAACAGATAGATCCTGGGAATGTTCTATTAAAGAGAATATATACATTTGGAGCCAAAGAGGAACAATTTAAAAGTCAGCGCTCAGCTTCTGTCAACAGTGTTAAAAACAACGGACAAAGACAGAAATCATGGTCAGACCTGAACTTCAAAAGCCACATTAAGACAATAACAAAGTCAGCCTACCATTACCTTAAGAATATATCAAGGGTTGAAGGACTTATTTCTCAGCAGGATTTAGAAAAACTTGTTAATGCTTTTTATCTTTAGCAGACTTGACTACTGTATGGGACAGGTCTGTATTACAGGTCTCCCTAAAAAAAAATCCATCAATCAGACATCTGCAGCTGATTCAGAACACTGAGTTCTCACTAAGACCAAGAAAGTGGATCACATCACTCCAGTTCTGAAGTCTTTACACTTGCTTCCTGTCCCTAAAAGAATTGATTCTAAAATATTATTCTGTGGCCAAAATACATTTTTTATCTGCTGATCCATTATGAACCACCCAGACCTCTCAGGTTGTCTGGGATAGGTCTGCTTTCTGTCCCCAGAGTCAGTACTAAACAGAGAGGAGCAGCATGCAGTTTTTATGCACCATACAGTACATCCGGAACATACTCCCAGAAAACTGCAGTCAGCTGCAAATTTCAGTTCTTTTAAATCAAGGATGAGGACCTTTCGTTCTGTTGCTGCCTATTTGTAAATAATTGTTCATTTCTTTTACTGCACTGTAACTTTCATTCTTTTATTTTATCTGTTTCTATATAATATTTTAGTTTTTCTACTGCTCTTTGATATTTTACGTAAAGCACTTTATATTGCGTAGTTGCTGAAATGTGCTATACAAATAAAGCAGCCTTGCCTTAATTATGTGTCTCTATTTCAGCTGCCAATCCTAAAGGTTCCCTATATTCAACAGTAAGAGCTTTGCCTCACTTGTAACACAGCACTGCTGCTACTTGTGAAAGAGCCGTAGCCGTGGCATCCTACTCCTACACAGTAAGGATGGGTCACACATCAAACATATTGAATGTTAATTTGCGGGGCTTACTGTAATACATAATATAAGAAACATGTACTTGGATTCAACATTTTCGTAATAATTTAATCAATATTAACAACAAGGTATACTGTAGCACTCAGGCTAAGTAAAGTGGTGAGCACACATACATTATGTGATTTGTCTGCACTTTGGCCATGTAATAGGTGTGTTAATACAACCGCACATATCTTCTATAGATAAGCAAAACATACATGATCTACTGCCTGTTTTGATCTTCCCCACCTTGAGCACAATTACCTAACACCAACATTACCACTAGCATTTAACCCTTGTATTGTCTTCACTTTCGGGACCCTCTCATGTTCCTCGGGCCAATTTACCCGTGACTTATATAGGGTTTTAAAAACAATTCTGAAATAAAATTTT
>NC_045745.1:24782929-24785706 GCF_008692095.1 Etheostoma spectabile | reverse complement strand
CCATTAACAAATATTGTCTTTATCTCAATTTAAAACTGATATTCCACATATGTTTAGGGAATGCAATCAGTCTTTACTAGAACACAATTAAAAATACGTGATTTGTTTTTGTCATAAGTGGTCATATCTAGAATAATTTTCTGAATTGAGTCAGGAATACATGTTTATCACAGAAAATAAGGTAAGGCCATTGATTTTCAGGTAGAAAAAATTTAACTTGTTCCATTTTTCTTCTTGTAAAAATTTGAAATGGGTCAATTTGACCCGAATACCATTCTGTGAGGAGGAAATGTCTAACCATCCTCTTTATTGCATTGTTTGTACTGATCAGGGGAACATAAAGCAGTGCTGTGACTGTGAATGGAAGGCATTTTAAGAAATACCATTGTACATGTCATTTTATGATACAAAAAAACACACAGTTTCCGTATATAATAAAAAGATGAGCATTCATATACCTTGAATTGTATAAAGACTGTTAAATGGTTAAGGCTGTGGTATAATAAAACACGAAGGTAGGAAAATTGTACTACGGTGCAGCAGAGTGACCATAGCACTACAATATGTGTCCTTTTGCAGTAGTATTGGTAATTGTATCAAGAGTGTATGGTGTCATTGTACTTGGCAGTTGGCACAATGGCATTGAACTATGGCATGAGTGTGTCAGATGATGTACATGTGTGCAATTGTTTACAGTTATGATACAATGAGAATTCTTGCAGTTATACCACTACAAATCGCTCTACTACTGTAGGTAGTGTGCCATTTGTTATGGTGTTACAGCAGATAAAGCAGTGAAATATGTAGCAAGTGAAAAATCTGCCCCTGAATTCTGCAGAGTTAACCAACAACAAGGCCAACAGGCCTGCTTAAATTAATCATTTCTGATATTTTACAATATTGGTGTATGTAATGTAGTGTGTATCAGTGGGGCTGGCGTGGTTTAAATAGGATCGCAATGAAATGAGACTAATTTGTGTCCCACCAGCACATTCTGACCATGATGGGTAATGAAGGAACAGAATGTTACCCAGTAAGGAAAGCCATTAAATGTAGAGGGGGCAGTGTAACAAGTGTAAAAGTAAACACCTTCATACAAGTTGATACATAATTATAATGTGATTAATAGTGAGTCCTATGTGGAGGGGGGGGGGACAGCTGACCCTGGGACCACCCACAATTTGACTCTCTACCAACTCTCTACCATATATTTCATTGGATTGTTATTACTTTTTGTACAGTCAGTATACCAGTGCCATCAATTCAATAGGCTAAACAAAGATGTTAAAGCCAGGAAAAGTTGTTGACACTGCACTACACTTACAAGTGCAGAGAAATGACATTGACAGACTAGCATTGCAAAGCCCCTTTGGGAAACAAGCCTTTGTATGTTTAATCTGCCCTGTGTGTGTTAGCCCAATAGTCCCTGAGATATTCTGAGGGTTGGTAAAATTCCAAATATAAAAACAAAAGAAATGCAGCAGAATAGAGAATACAAACAGAACACCTAAGTTTTAAGTGGATTTAACCAGTCGATATGGCCCCTGTTCATCTAGGGATTTTCTGTTTAGGTAATTAGATCTTATTTATCTCAGCTTTTAAGCAAATCCAGATGGCATGCATTGCTAGGTTAGGATCCGTTAAGAATTTAGGTTTGCTGACTTGACTGTGTAAACACATTTATATAGAACATTTCACAGTTTAAAATGGTTCCCTATTTTATCTCATGTTACCTCATGCGACATGAGGTTGTTCTAGCAATGAAATTTCATTGTCTACAGGTATTGTTAGCCATACTGTGCATGTGTTACATGCTGTATATTTAAGGATTCTTTGAATATTGTTAGTAATATGTTGTTTATCATCATCATTCACACATGTGGATATCTGCTCCCACATTATGATGCAATTATGAGCACAGGTTTCTGTTAATGAGCTTCCTAATAGGAGTTGCTGCAAAACAGTCATCACGTGGCAAGGCCATGAAACTGAAAGCATTGCATGCCTGCCTTTCTTTTTACATACAATACCTCTAATGTGTTGTTTGTCTGACTCCAAGCAATCAGGTTCTAAGAAGCATATCACACACCATACCTGACCCTAACAAATTGCAATTCATCCTGTGAAGATGGTGTCAGCTTTTTATGACCTTCCAGGATACAGCTATTCCCATGAAAAAGCCGTTTATCAGAACGGTTTCCTCCCACCCTGGAGCTTTCTGATATTTTGAGGAGAAACTTTGATTTATTTGCTGTGATGCACTCTTTCTTGTGACATCTACCTTTAGTGAATAAACCCAAATGTGGCAGTCTTTCATCAGCAGGAGACCCAATAGAGGCTGTAATTCCCTGCAGACTCAAATGTATATTATATTTCTCTCCGTGTCAGAGATGAAATTGGGCCAAACCTGCATGAAATGCTTCTGCTCCTAGTTGAGAAATGTCTCTAAATGAGAGAGAACTCAGTGTAACATAACATAAAGATTACTTTTGTGAATCATTGCAAACCCTAGAGCTTTACCTTGACATTATCTACAGTAGATTGTATTTATTGGAGACTGATGGATTGAATCTGAGTGGATCAATACCTTTTATGTAAACTGCTACAATATCTGTATTCCTTTCTGTTCCTGAGGATTCAGGGTGACTTTGGTACATTTTGTTAACGTTAGGACCCCAACCCGAGGCGTCGTTAGTCCTGGGCGTCCCCGGCTACAGCCCCAAATGAATAGCCCTGTATCTCTCTTTCTTTCTCTCTCTCTCTCTCTCTCTCTCTCT
>NC_045745.1:24740820-24782919 GCF_008692095.1 Etheostoma spectabile | reverse complement strand
TCTCTCTCTCTCTCTCTCTCTCTCTCTCTCTCTCTCCTCTTATTTATTTTAGTTATTTACAAAAACAAGTTTAATATAATAAGAAAGCCCTAGAACGCCACATGCAATTCAGAAAACAATATTTTTTTCCAAGGCACTCACAGTTCTTAAATTTTTTTGGTAGAACTCATGGTAAAACTGTATCTTTGTCCAGTTTATTTTTCCAAGGCAAATAGAACGGGCAGCTACTTGCGGGGTTTGACCATCACGTCGGATTTATTGCTATCACCTAGCAACAGTCTCTAGGGGAAGAAAGCTGTGAAAGGTGTAATTTTTGGAGGAATCATGGCCTAATCTAATACCTTGATGCCATCAACGCAAAGTTCAGGAGAGCAATACTAATTATTTAGTTTAAAGTTCCCGTAACGTGACGTTTACAGTCAATGGTTCAGACTCAAACACACCTTTGCGTCACAGTGTCCACTCTCGCTGTAAAAATAGAGATGAGCAGCACGCCTTCTGTGGTCTGTGCAGCTTCAGGTGTGTCTCTGCTGTGGAGATGGTGCAGCAGATGTGTTGTGTTTGTGCTGCGTGTATTTCTGCTATAGTTTTGGTTTTCCACCTCTGAACTTCCGCTCATTCAGAGACCAGAGTCTTGAACAGGGCTCTGGGACTATCAGAAGGTCTGAGATCTACCATATCAGCAGAGCAATCACGTGTTGCACAGCAGACTACGGTGCAGGTGGATTATTTTCTGAAATATTGTGACTTTATTGTTGTAATAGCCTATTATAACTTTATTTTTCACAAAATATCACGACGACTCCAAATCTCAGAGAACACAGATGGGATGAGTTATATTTTAGTATATTGTGTTATATATATATATATATATATATATATATATATATATATATATATATACAAATATAGTATATATAATATTTTTTCTTGCTCAAACACATCTGAAATATGACCGTCCAGGGGTTTATTAACTCACAAAAGGAATTCATGTATCATTGAGGTGATTAATTGTCAAATGCATTTTTAAGGAGGTCACTCCCTCAACAAAAGATGCAAAAGAGGGAGGAAGAGTAAATGATGCCTTTTGGGCTACATGTGTGCTTAATTAAGTGTTTAATGCTTAAACTGTTCTGGGGGAGGGCCCCCAGACCCCCCACATCATAAGTCACCACACAAATCTGGAAACAAAACCTTGGCCTTTGGGTTGCCAGGCCAGTTATGATTAGGCCAAATGTTGGTGCCATCGAACTAACATCTACAAACTGCGGCTAAAATGAAAATACACTGGCTATTAACAAGCTGGGCAAGACAATTTGCATTGCATTTAGTGTATTTAAATGGGTTCTGGCTAAGCCCCCACCTCCTCAAGTCCTAGAAACGCCCCTGGTAAAACTAAACGTGTGAGTATGATCAGATGTGTGATGTATGTCTTGCAGTATATAGGCATCCTTGAGATACAGTGTTCCAATTTTGTGTAAATTGGTTGTGATATATTACAGCTGCTGATTTCGCTTTTGATCACTTAATTGGATCACTCAACGGTATAGCTCTTTTATGTGTTTTGAATAGGTTTTGGGCAGCAGTTAAGTTCTTTGGCACAGAGGCATAAACTATAAAAGGTTGTGGCTACACAGACAACTCTTGTAGAATAAATTCCGTATTTGCTTTGCTCTCTGTAAAGAAATTGTTGTTAACAAAGAAAAGTTACAATCATCCATTGAATACAAATATCGTCTCTTAGAATATGTGTACTTTTGCTCGACATAATTCCACCAGTTGTAGTTTTTAGCCTTTCTGAACGGTTATAATGAGCCAGGGCAGGTCCCCTTTTTAGCTAAAGACTGATCAACTTTATCTGTGTGCGTAGGCCTGGGAGCTGCACCCTCTTTTGTTATCACCAAGTATTGAATTTTCTATTTGTTTGTTTGTTTTGAACACAGACTTCTTCCTTTTCATCACTCCCAGCCTCTGGCCTGTACGTGTTGTTCAGCTGTAATGTCTTAGCTTTATCCCAGGAAGCCCAGGGGGTTAAGGGGCTCAATATCACTGAAGTTAGTGAGGCCATGGGTTGTACCAAAACATCTGTGGGGGGTGCTTAGGAAACAAACGGTTTTCCACCAGCTTTTGGAATGCAGCACAGTTCTTAGCAAACCAGTGAGCCCCTTTGTTTCCCTTTCTGGATGCTAAGACATGAAGTGGGGCGCCAGGATTGAGATGCTACTTGGCCCAAGCATTGTGCTGAGGAAGCACTGTCTGCTGATGGAATCTCTAGGCTGCAGCCATGATCGTAATGACAAGCAGCAGTCAACAAGTTGTTGGAAATGATTTATAAAAATGTGAACCACTGGTTCTGAATCGTTTATTCTTCATAACAATTAAACCTCTCTATCAAGCTAATTTACATTTTTCCCTCTCTGCCATTTTAATGATTGGTTAGATTTGTAATTAATTTTCCATGTAATTCATAATGACTGTAGATTATTTATTTATCTATCTATTTCACTACAACACAATACAATCAAGTGTTAGTAATCCTTCCTGCTATTAATTACACATTCTTCTTTTATGTCTTAGGATGTTGGGAGGCTGAGAAAAATGGAGGCTGTACCTAAGCTGCATGCCTAGCTAACCCATGGATAACTGACAGGAACAGCGTTGGATGGACGTCAAGAGACTGGATGGCGAAGACAAGGAAGCGCACAGTATTGTGGATCACTTGTGTTGTTTGTTCCCTTTCTCAGCTGATTCAAAGTAGATGCAAAGCGTTCTGCAATGTGCCATCTTTGTTCACTCTGTCACGTGTCGCCCTTGGAGAGATGGCAAAAAGAATCAGGATAGACAGTCAAGGCTAAAAAAACTCTTTTACTGTGTGCGGGAGTCTTATTTCTGCTAAATTTAAGGGGATAGACACACTATAGTGGAGAGACTGGACAACATTTCATCCTCACAAATATCTATTGTTAAATCATATTAATTAGAGACTACAGGGGAGCCAGTAGTTGTAAATAGTAGCCATCATGAGCAGGTGTAAAAGCAATGGTTCCTGGTTACTGTTGTTAGCTGGATTGGTGCTAACAGCAATAGCTTTGGAATATGAGGGCGTTCCTGGTCAGTGGACACGCTATGGCCAGTGGGATGCCAAAGCAACAGGTGAGCTTAGCTTTATTCTGAAAACCAACATCAGCAAAGCCCTGGTGCTCTATCTGGATGATGGAGGGAACTGCGACTTCCTGGAGCTTCTGATCGCAGATGGGACGCTCCACATGCGCTTCACCATCCATTGTGCAGAACCGGCCTCCCTGCAAACCGAGACGCGAATCAATGACCTGCGCTGGCACAGAATCCTTCTCTCTCGTAATTACAGAGAAACTAGGCTGGTGGTGGACAACGAGGAGAAAGCAGCTGAGGTGAAGTCTAAGAGAAAAGAGATGGTAGTGGCCAGTGATCTCTACGTAGGGGGCATCTCACCTGATGTGCGTCTCTCTGCCCTGACGTCCAGCACCGTTAAATACGAGCCGCCGTTCAAAGGCCTTATAGCCAACTTGAAACTGGGGGAGGCATTACCATTACTGTTGGATGGCCAGGCTGTTCATAGTGATTTGGAGTACATATGTGACACACACTCTCCGTGCGGCAACAAAGGCCTGTGCTCCGTCAGCCAAGGAGAGGTCCTCTGTGACTGTATAAATACCAGCTACAGGGG
Organism: Etheostoma spectabile; assembly: GCF_008692095.1. NCBI lineage: Eukaryota > Metazoa > Chordata > Actinopteri > Perciformes > Percidae > Etheostoma > Etheostoma spectabile. The sequence continues at coordinate 24,779,213 of NC_045745.1, read as the reverse complement.
AAGGTACTGCCATGAAGGTGAGAGAATTATCCTTCCTACAATTAACTGTGTGGTCCTTCATGATCTGTTTGTCAAAGGGCATTTTAATGATTAGCATTAGCTTACAAATGGTTAAAATTCCTATAAATATCCCATTTAAGTATAGGATCTAAACCCTCATTACTGAAGCATCTAAAAAATAATCAATAAAGCCCACTTTAAAGTGACCCAGGTCAAAGTATACCACAGAAGTACTTAAACATGTCTTAAATGAGGAGGATTCCTTCATATGAGGCGTTCCATCATTTAACAAGTGAACTCACAACAATGGATTAGAGCAGCTATAGACCCTTATATTATATATCGTGTTTTCATTAGGTATGCCTTATTACAAAGTCATTTAAAGCGAGAAACATTCACTAACAAACTGTTGAACGACATCAAACTTGCACTGGACTGTGACTCTTTCTGTGGTTATATCTCACAGATAAACTGTGATTTACCACTATCATGGTCAGTAATTTTAATACTACAACTATACCACAGAACAACTGACCACACTTGCAGGCTCTGGCTAATACACGTTTCCGTCAACATGCATGTTTGGTGGCATGGAAAGAAGTAACAAGGTTAAGAAAAACATTAAACATGTCTGTGTTTCTTTATTCTCTTGCAGCTGTCCAGAAAGAAGTAGAAGGTAAGACAATGCATTATATAATGAGCATAACGAAGAGCCTAATTTGTTTTTCGTGATGCTCTTATTTGCAAAGGCTAATACCACAGCATCAGTGTGTGTGAGAGTGTGTTCGGTTATTATAAGGTTGTTATTGTCGGTTTGGACTGCAGTTCTGACATCCAACAAATTAAGCTGAAAGGAGATATACTATCACTGGTCACAAGGTCACTGTGGAAAAAGTGCTTAAAGTGCTTAATGTGCTGAATGCTCATTGTATATAAAATCTGTGTGCTCAAGGTGACCGGAGAGGTCTGCAGAGTATGTAGGTGTTGTACACCAATATGGGGAGAATTCTTATAATGCATTATAGAAAAGAATATGACTATACAGAAATGCTTTGTTTTATTATTTATAACTTCTGCATTTTTCCTCTCTCTTTCCTCATCTAAAATACTGTTTAATGTTAAGGTTTACACAGTCATCATGCCATCATATGGCATTATGATCTAAGGTCAAATATGATGGCATCCTTTGGCAACATGGCTGATTACTCAGGCTTAGACATTCATTATATTGTAATTTTTTTTGCACAACAATGTTTTTTCATAGGTGCATTTAAAATTATTTTTTTAAGCGGAGTAAATCTCATTTGGCAGGAAAAAAAACATTTCTCTCTCATCGGCAGTATTTTAACTGACCACCAATGTACGGGATTGGTTTCTAATGAGGTGCACATATTGAATGTGAAATGAGGATTGAAAGTGAAGAGGGAGATTGGTTTAGTCTGCATCAGAGCAAAACATCCATCTCCCCAGTAAGGACTGCTGGTTCTGGTGAAAGGGCAGCCAACAGGCTCAGGAGACCAGTGCAATGTGCACTGAACCACTCCACATTATAAATCACTGTTACCGACTCAAAAGGCACCGACCCATGCACACCTGCTCTCCGAAATCCTGCTTGGGACACTTCAATTTTGCATGCAGCAGCAAAATAGACAGAAAATTGCAAAATGTTATCATCTTCATGAATAGTAGCTGTGCAGAGTACATGCAGAAGGGTTTTACAAAAACACACACAAACATTGGTGTGCATAATGTTAGATGTATATAAATATTCTGTATTTAAAACAGCACATAAGTAAGACTTACTGACTGTGGTATATGGTCGTATGCTTCAGTAACAGTTAATAGGTTTCATCTCGACACTACTTCCAAAACAAGCATTAATCATTCTTAATAAGAGCAAAGATGGCATGGCTCTGCTCACAGCAAAAAGGCAGGCATTATTAAATGGCATGCTGCAAAGAGAGCACATCAGAATGTTTATTGGATTAAAGCTTGACATAGAGACAATCCCCAATGCAGAATGCATGAAAACAACAATGACAACAGCAAAATCACTCTCACCAGATGCCTTTTTTTCTATCCTTCATACAACTCCATGTGCTGTTTGGCAGCAAGTCTTTGATGTCCTTGCAGTGACGGAAATAGACAATTCCATGCGTTCGCTCCTATCCCTAGAGATGGGAAAGATGGTAACCCATATGCTATATTTGGTTTTGGCTGTGGGTTTTAAGTGGTGTGGGAATTAACGTTATTTGTCTGAGGAACTGCTTTAAGGCAGTAAACCTTGGGAACTGCAGGTGAGTGTTCTGAGACCCACAGAATGCAGCACGTGGGCTCCCGTTGATCTGTTCGGACAAAGGCCATGGCGGGGAACGCTCTAATGCCAAAAGAGTGCAGCATCCTCTGATGTTTTGTGTGCAAAAAAAGGAGGTCTGTGAAAGAGAGATAAGGACAGCCACCTAAGATACAGAAAGGAGAGAAATCTCTCTAACATATAGAAAAACCATACACAACTCTCTCTCTCTCTCTCACTCACACACACACACGTCAACTGAAGCACATTGTTTTGCTTTTTACTGTGTAAGTACACAGTGATGACACACTAAGAACTACAGGGATGATAAAGCAAGTATAGAAATCTAAAGAAAGCACACAGCTGGTCCTGGTGGGCTCGCATCTTTCAGCAGCAGTGACCTTGGACTAATCCCTCATTACTAGAGGCTCCATAATACTGTACTTTTCATGGGAAAACAAATTTGGCAAATCCTAATCCTCATGCTGTGACTCTTCTCAGATGCTCGCTAATTAATGTCACAATAATGGCAGAGGTTCTTCAACATCTGCATTTGTTTTTTTGTTTTTTTACTATATTTGTTTAATTAAAGTTACTTAGACAGCAGTGTTTGTCTTGTTAGAAGAATTTCAAAAAAGTCGAGGAATTACGAAAAATTAAATAAGGATGTACTGTTCTTCTGCTATTTTGTAGCCCTTTACAGCCTAAAATTAGTAGTATTCATGCTAGTTTCTTTCAGGGACAATACTACAGTATTAAAAAAAAGTCTTGATAATTGTAAAGGGTACAAACAAAAAAAACTTGCATAAGGATAAAAATCTGTGACAAAATAGGGCAGAAAAAGGAGGCTAGGAGATTTAAAGCTCAACACAATATACTGAGGAAAAGCATGCACGTTATATAATAAAAGAAATGTGGGTATGGCAAAAAGCACTCTTAAGAATATCATCATAACACTCATGTATCTGTCATGTTTCCCCTTGCTTTTACTGGGCCAACCCACACCGAATCACATGAGACAGAAAACTTCAAACCTCGTATCATTCAGATTTCAAACCAGCGCTAACATCATTCACCGAGGCTCGACCAGTGGTGCAACAGGCTTGAAGGGTTGAAAACAGTTGATTCAGTATGGATTTACTCAAGGTCAGCAGATGTAGCTGAGTAATGGCATATGTCGCATTACTACTAAACAATTTCTGTTCTCAATCCCTTATGGAGTATCATGATAAAAAAATCAATAACATCACACCCACAATGTGATTCAGCCAATTCACAGATTCCAAACTGCCTGGCTAGAACAGTGGATTGTTTTTATTTATTACAAAACATACTTGTTTTATGATGAGGCCAAGTTTAAAAGATCCTAAAAGCAACATGCCAACATTTTAGTAAAATGAGCTTCCTTTACCAATGATTATAACTCTTTGTTTGCCCTGAAACTCTTCTTATACTGTTAAGGTTGCCTCTTATCTTTAAAAAACAAAACTGGTAGATTATTGTTAGGAAACGCTTTTTTTTATCCAGGCTTTCCCCTCTAATGGGGCTCTACAGGTCTAGCCCGTTATCTCTGCATTTCCACACACTCAGATTTGGGTGTAAGGCTTAGCCAAGAAAGAAGAGCATATTGCTGGGTGGCTGCCCCAATATACTAGGGCAGCAGCAGCACCACTCTTCATCCACTTTTCTTCAACTCCTTGAATGACAACTAGATATTCAAAGATATTGTTGGCTGAAGCACTTGTCAAGTGCTGCCTGCTCTGGCCTGTTGTGGTCACCGCATTAGTCTCCATTAGTCATGGATGCGGGTCAGTTTTTCCTCACCCCGTACTCAACAAAAATCAGAATCATCATAGCTGTGAATCCTTCGGGTCAAAACTCCTTTCTCCAGCTCCAAAAATATCACCAGGGTTGGACTGGGCATTCCCCGATGCAATGGCCTCTAGCTTTGTTACTGCTTCTTCTTATTAGTTGGACAATGGTAAACCTACCCCTCCACAACATGGAGGGAGATATTAACAGAAATGTATCCTGCTGTCTCAGCTGGTGGCAGCTTACAACCTGGCGCTGCTGGGTGTATCTTTGTCACTGTTAATGACAAACAAACTCCCCTTGTAGTCCCTTGCTGCCACTGCAATGTCTTAGTTCTGCTGAGTGATGTGCATTCTCTTTTATAGCAAAAGCATGGACAGAAGATACAGACACCAGTAGAAGATGAGCTAAGGTCCAGTCAGATCTTAGTACGTTGGGTGAGAATGAGATGAGTGGAGGGGGGATGTAACACTGTTTATGCCGTGTTTAAACATACGTTGGCTTGTCATGTAGAATACAGAGCCACAGTGAGGTGCATACGGCAGCTCTTTGTCTGCAGCGTAGACAGTGTGGTTGAATCCTGTCTAAGAAGCTCAGTCACTGGCTTTGCAATGACACAATGTATCAAAAGCCTTTGTGTTGGCAGGCAAGGACCCTCCCAGGGGTAATCATGTCCATCCCACACCAAGAGCTGCAGTACGAACAGCCTTGTTCAGTGGAACGTGTGGAGGAGATTTGTGCCGACCTGCCTCTTCGTAAGATTTTACCTCATGACTGAACTAGGACTTGAACTGTGAGTGTGTGACTTGCTGCATGAGTCTTAGAGTGCTGATGCACTGATGAGAGCTGTTTGTGTTGGCTGGCCCAGTGGGGCTCACATACTCAGCGGAAGTGTTGCATTGTGTCATCCCCATCTCCTTTTTGGCAAGAGGAGTAGGTATGCATTATACATGTAATTTCTGTATGGTATATGTAGATATTTGTCTGTGCACAGGACATATACTGTAAGAGTGAGAGACTTAGGCTGGCGGTGGACACAAAACTGAATCAAATTTAGCTTTGATTGCCGCAGAGTGAGCAGGCCGACCAGCTGGACTTTTATACACAGACACCTGCAACTGCTCAGCAATATCATTTGATTGATAGGCTGCAGTGTATTTGCAGTTTGCTTCCATAGATGTATGGTAGTTTTACTATAGCTTTTCTTTTTGTTCCCAATATGAGGATTCAAATACTGTACTGATCCGTAGTCCAAGAATGCTCCGTGTTACTATTTAGTTTGGAGTAAATGGTCTGTCTTACTGTGTAAGCGTGTTACTCCATGAAGTCCTACATGTGTTGGCCATTGCAGTTAGCCCCTGTGTTCAGCACAGCAACCACAGCACCACCTTTTACTTGACAGAATATGGAGGTGGGAGGTGGGACGTGGCTTTTTTTGTCTTGGCTAGCTGATTTATGATAGCGTAGTCAGTGAGGCTTTAACGCAGTGCAGCATCAAGTCGAAGCTCCATTCTGATTTTTCTTTCTTTCTTTCTTTCTTTTCAGAAGTAAAAGGTTAGTTGTAGCATATCCTTAGCAACTGACCTGTGACATAATGGCTGTTATGTAATCGTATCAGTGTTCCTCCAAATAAACCTATTGAACTCTATTAGATGGTAAATCCTCTGTGAAATAGAGTGATGGTCACTAAAGATTTAGTGGATAAGGACTGGTATGACTTCTGCCCTTTTATAAAGCCCTACCATATTGAATGTTAAATAGGCTCAAATGGATCTGCTGACCATTTACATGCAAATTACAGTAAGTCGAGACAAGTGACAAAGCCTATAGAGCCCTGGTTACATTATTATAAAAAGTAGGATTTATGTACAGCATATCTGATACACCTCGAGCGCTGTCTGCATCAAGTAAACATACAGTATGTGTTCCATTTAGAAAAAAGCATCTATGTGAGCAACTACCTATAATGGTTGCACCAATCAAGATGTTTTTTTCTCTCCTTGCCTTCCCTCTACTCCCTTGAGATGTCTGTCTGTTTTTAGTTTGATTTCCCCTTTATATTTTAGTTTGAACTTTGACATCCGTACCTACCCCAGGATGTCTGTCACAAACTGCAGTCCAACATTGTGACAATGCTTTTGTTCTCCCGAACCTCTTTATGAACTTCCTGTTTTCGTATCCTTTTTTCTGTTCTTTCCCTCAAGGTCTGGCGCACCTGATGTTAAACCGCCAAGGTATGGGGTCTATTAGTTTGTTTTTCCTTCCCAGCCACCTGATCACAACATTTCCCTTCCCCTGAAATCATTTTAGTTAACTGTGCTGCACTAATATTTCCTCTCCTCTTTTTCCATATACTTGCCTATTCGTTTTTTGCTTCCTGTCATGTTATACTCACTACTCACTCAATCTTTGTCCGTCAAACCCTTGTCCTGACCACTGACTGAGCTACTGGAACATCACCTTTGACCTCTGCAGTTTTTCGCCAAGGTAATGCATCTATGCTCAAAACATCTCTTCGGTTTGGTTTTATGATGTTTTCAAAGAAAATAAAGCAGTGTCGAAAGTAAAGAATAGAAGTGTTTCATGACAAAGATGTCCCTCAGGTGCGCACAGAAAGCAGACTTTTTACTTTTCTTGTTAATATACAGAATTATTATTATACATGTATGCAGAATTTGGATTTTCAAAATTGTTTCTACATTGCAGTAGTGTTAATATGTTGCATATTGAGCATAGATTCAACAGTATTTAAACGAGGGAGGAGATATGTTTATGTACGATAGGATTTTTTTAACCAATAAACAATTAAAAGTCAGGAAGAGAAACTACTGTTATGTCCTGTTCTTTAAAAAAAGAAAAAAAAAATGTACTGGATAACATCCTAATTATAGACTAGCCATGGTTCTGCGATGTAAAACCTTGGTAGAAAAATTTTCATTCAACACAAAAATGTTGCTGTGTGGGGTAACACACGTACATGAGCAACATAAAGACATATTTTATATTACAGAAAAGAAAATATTCTTAAAATTAATTCAAGAGAACACACCAACACTGTTGACTGTTTATCAAGTTGCAAATATTATTAGTATATCAGTATGCAAAGATTACTTTAAAGCAAATGTGTACTCCAGTGGTTAGTGTCAAATTGTGGAATTTTCTACGGAAGGATTTAAAGGGTTGTGTAAATATTTTTCAGTTCATTTAAATGCATAAATTAAGAATACTTAAACGTCATGAAGTTTTTAGGAAATATCTCTCCTTAGTTGATTGTAAATTATTGTGTATGGCTCTTGATTGTTCATTTTCTTTCATGGTACTGTAACTATTGGTTGTTTTAATGGTATAGCACTGTGCGTGTGTGTGTGTGTTAGTTCGTCTGGAGTTGTGAATTTCCATGAGCAGCACAAATAAATAAAATGAAATAGTAGGTAAAACACTTGGACATTAGAAATCGGCTGTATTTATGGTTTGTTTTTTCTGCCACATATTCCAAAGTTCAGACAAAAGTTACCATCCTGTCTACATGGCAATCAATGTTGCCTCTAAACGTAGAGACTTGGCTTTATGACCGACTCTGACAGTGTAATACACTGCTTAAGTTCTCATCAGCACATTTCCTCTTCCGCAAAATGTTACTTGGATTATTATCCAGAGATAAAATATATTTTTGGTTGAAATTTGACAAAATAAAACTTGTACATGGTTTTCTAGAAAATAGTCTAAAGCATATTATTTTGGTTATCTCTTCAGCTCCTGTAATAATGACTTTTTTCAGGTTAATAGAAACTATATTCTTTCATTAGGAGATTCTGTTTTTATTTTTGACCCAATCTATGCCTAAAAGTATATATTTAATTTTGATGTCTGATGATAAATACCATAAATAGAGTTGTGTGTTATCTTTGAAATACATTGTTCCCACTCCCATGGAACACAAATTGGTGAAGATAAAAAAGAGTGCGTGGCAGGACCCTGGGTGTTCTCATATACATCTTCTGGTGTTGAACTGATAACACTAATATTGAGGTCATTTACAGTAGATGAAAAGGCTTAAGCAAATGCTTCACAGTATGATTACACCAGTTTTTCACCCACTATAAATGGTGCAGCTTGAGGCGATACGGGACTGTGACATTATAGATTAAGGTCTGGATTCTTTGGTTCCACGCTTTGGGACAAACTTGTTCATGTACAGATGTAGTAATCAGTCTTTACAAGGCCAAAAGATAATGTTAAATTTAAGCTGCTACTTTAATTGATGGGTACGCTGACAGATTAATGCAGTTGGGTATGCTGGGTATTAGAATAATACTGCTGTATCAAATATTTAAAGGCTGACCACAATGTCATCTGTCATGAAATTAGGCCTAAATGTAATTGCTCCATTTAATATATCAATAATAAGAAGTTGGTAATTGATTGTTGAATAAAGATCAATAGAAATAACCCTCCAAGCAATGCTCGGGCATAGCACAGCAACAGTTAGTAACCCAGTAATGTGCATGTGATTTCATTGGTACATAAGGCATCAAAGTTTTATTCAGCCATTTCATGTTATGACAAATAAATGTTATTAACTTTGACAATATTCCAGCTTTAGCCTGAGGGGACACTCAAGGGAGTAGTCTGATTTAATCTGAATTGATTAGGCCACAAATAATTTCAAACCAAATATACTACACAGTTGTCCCCCCATAGTTTTATAAATAAATTAAAAGCATTTCGTAGACTTGAAGAACTCCAGAAATGGCTGCTTTTGCGTGAGCTTCTGTCCCAGAATGCTTTGGTAGCTTGTACACTGCACACAGATATACTGTAAATGGTGAAATTATTCCGGCACAGGTGAGCTCACTGGCCACCTAGAGTCCTAATGCACATAACTGCCTTCAGACCAACAGTAAGCTGCTGCCCTGCTATCCACATACCCACACTGCCTGACTTACAGTATGTTTGGGTGCAACCAGCTGACAAGGGACTCCTCTGCCCCTGAGCAGGAGACAAAGTCAGCAACTGCCATCTGCGACCTGGGCTTTTGGACCACTTAAAAAAAAAACTAAAAAAAACGAGCAAGCCACATGTGGTGCGGCCACTGCAGCATGGTGTAATTGCAACAGAGACTGGGCTAACAGGTGGGGTAATAGGAATAAGTAGCAGATAATTTCTTTCCACCAGATTGCAAGACTTTCTTTTCTGCAATGTTTGATGTGCATCATGCAGTGACAGCAGCGAATGCATGGCTCCGGGCAGTACCTTTACAGATAATCTTTCCTGGACATGGGCATGGGTGCAACACCTCCTTTTTTTTAGCTCTGCACTTCATTGGATTGGCCATGGGCAGCACCCCAAGGACTCACCAGTATTAGTTTCCTGAATTTTGAGGGTTGGGGGCAAGTAGATAGGGGACCGAAAGAGAGGCAGGGGTAGCACAAAGCAAAAGGATGACAAAAGACGCAGGGAGAAATGTAGAGATTGTTAGAGCTGCTATTACATTCTGCTGAGCCTTCTTTTTCTGTCGATATGGGCAGGCATTTGCATGGAGAGATAGTTTGGCTCAATTGTCTTATCCAAGGTGAAAGGTTGATGGCTTTCCCAAGTCAGAAGCAACATATATACAGTGCTGAACTGCTCCAGCAGCATCTCAGAGCTGGTGAAGTGACTGCAGCCAGTGTCTCTTATGGCATTTCCTCTTAGTACGAGCCAAAGTTTATCTGGTGTCAGAGCAAACAGCCATTCTTGCCTTTTTCACAATCTGGTAAACATTGTTGCTGCAGACAATGGGCAACCTCTTAGGTAAGCACGAAAGCAGAGATATGGCGCTCTGCCTTTCTAACCACCCACACATTTCCACAGGTCTGCTCTTGTTATATGGACTGTATGAGAAAGTGTTTCTAAGATATTCGATTAGATTGTAGCTTGCCTGTGGGGTTAGTGACTGCACATGTACAGAAAGCACTTTGCTAAATTAGGCCACAATACTTCTGGTGTCTCATAATCTTATTTTCTTAACCACTATGAGTTGCCTTCAGTGTTCGCTGCACTGACTCTGCTACTGCACTTCCTGTAGGTTTATATTTTACCTACAACAACAGTCAAAGGTTGAACTTCACATTTAGGCTTAACATCAATAGTGAGTTGGTGTCTGCTCGGTATTTGACTTAAGTACACTACTCAAACAATAGGGACTAATGGGACCACTGATCCTGTTGGCTTAAATTGGAACCAGAGTTCAGAAGACGTTTTACTTTACAAACAAACCCAGGCTTCAGGGACAGCTTATCCTTCTAGCTTGAAACCGCTTCAAGGCTGTATCTTACAAACAAGCAAAGGGAGGGGTGTCTATACTGTCTTCAAACAGCCCCTTCATCGGTTCAAGAACTGTGTTATACAATAATTAACATTACCCCTGGGGTTCAATGCAATCAACTGTGAAGTTTACTGTGGATTTCAATATGATTCAGATTAAAAGTGGTTGTCAGAATGTGTTCAGTGTGTCCAAGGCCTTAGTGAAGTTTTACTATTCAGTATACCACAGGGCCGAGACCAATCAATACTATTTGATGCCAAAGCTGTGTGACTTTTTGCCATTGTGGTGTCTATTTCTGTTTTCAAGAGTTTGCTGCTGTCTCCACTCAGGTTGTTGCATGACTTTACAGTCTCAAGATTTATAACTCGCGCCGAAATTGTTTTGATTTCCCAAATTCATATTAATTGTTTAGTACACGTTTTCTTGAAAGTATGGTTTCTATGTGTAAACTATATCTATCTGTCTAACTGTTTATCCATGTATCTTCAATATATCTTTTGCTTTTATTCAAAATGTCAATTTTTCATCATTAAGCTTATGTTGGCAATAATGTTATGTTGGTAATTATCTTGTGTTAGGTGCAATTATTATTGCATCATTGTTGAATTAACTGTAATACCATGATTTATTTTGTATAATGTGTAAAGATGTTTGACACCACATGCATATTGATAGTGTCTTTAGTGCAGCTTGTGAAATGTTATACTTTTATTTGAACGGTCGGCAAATGTCAGATTTTTCTGTACATTTAAAATCCTTACTGGAAATTCTTAAAACTGCGGGTATTATTTAGAGGTTTAGCCAAAGCTTGACACATTTATATCATCGTTTTTAAATGTCACTGTTGAATAAAGGATTATTCCATATTCATTGCCAACAATTTTTATGAAAACACCAAAACCGACTCTATTCAAAATGGGGGCAAATTGTGCATTTGTTGGGGCCTAATTTTAGCTGCAGATTTGATGTGCTACTGAGTATTTACAGAACTAGAATAAAAGTGTATGTGGGCTTGACTCATAGTAACCTACATTGTAATACTGTAGCTTACTCATGTGTTTGTATGTGGTATGCGACCCAGAGAAATATGCAACACAGACAGTAGGATCAGTTTATTGTTGGGTTTTGGTCTTTTCATGGGATTTGTTGATATTAATAAAATCATTTCAAATGTTTAGTGATTTTGTAGTATATGTAAATAGCTCCACAAATACATACATGGTCTGAAATATTTGTTTTGCTTTGCTCACCGAAACCTTACCTATCTGGACATGTCACTAGAGTTGTCAATAAATTGCAGTAGGTAAATCAAACTTAAGCCTGATGACTCAAACAATTATCTAAGATGGTTTTCCTCCCCTCTTAGGGCAGGAGGAGTCAGTGGCCACCTTCAAAGGCAATGAGTTCTTCAGCTACAACCTGTCCCAGACTCCCATTCAGAGCAGTTTGGATGAGATCACGCTGTCCTTCCGTACCCTGCAGAGGAACGGCCTGCTGCTTCACACAGGGAGGTCAGCCGACTATGTCAACCTGTCCCTGAGGAACGGAGCTCTGTGGCTGGTCATCAACCTGGGTTCTGGTGCTTTTGAGGCCCTGGTGGAACCTGCCAAAGGGAAATTCAACGACAATGTCTGGCACGATGTTCGAGTGACACGCAACCTCCGCCAGGTGTGTATACATCCACTGCCTGTGACTTGCACCTTACTTGTGCAAGTCACAAGTCAGTACCTAATTATCTTTAACTTTTGGATCAGATAAAGGGTCAAAATACTGTAATACCAGTCCCATGCAAGAAGGGTTTAGGCACTAATAGTCCTCTATTAGTGTAAACACACACAATGACTGTTGGCTTCTTTTGAATGTGTACTATTTTTGCTCCACTCCTATCTCCCATCTTCCACATACCACTAGCATATTTGGTCATTGCTCTCTTTCTCATGAAATAGATTGTTTTGGTGGAAATCACTGAGTCATTTTATAATCAGGCAACTTCTGTTATGTTCAGTACCCACAACACTGCTGTAAAGGTCTTTCTACCTCGTTAAAAGAAAGAATCCACTCATACAGTAATATCCGTCACATTCCTGTATCCTGCAGCAGTGCTGAAATCTCTGCAGCCTGTTGTCTTTTTCTACCTTTACAAAACAATAATTATGATAAAGACTTTGACAAACTGCCTAACAATTGCAAATGCTACTTTGCATGAGGTCATGAAAAATAGAATAGAACTTTTATATAATTTATTAAGTCATTGCATGTGTCCAATATTGTACAGCTATACCTACTGTACTGGTCTGCAGCCAAGTACAGATTGGCCCTAAGGTTTCATATTCATTAACGTTGTCCAATGGACAATGAACAGTGCTGAATTCCCAAACTAATTTACAGACTGCCAGGATGTGTCTGCGTTACATTAAATGTTACCCTGCTGGCTCTCTACTTTCACTGCAGTCATTTTACAATTAGTTCCATCATACAGTACCTTAAAGATCTACTAATGAATGTTTTTTATGTGTAATGTGAAAGGGATTGTTTGGATAAACCCACATATGCCCCATTTCTGCAGGAGTGTTTGAGCTCGCAGATTGTGTTTTGTAATGCATTGAAACACAAATCCAAAGGCTCCAAAGGTTACTCTTTTTCTGGTGTGTAAACAAGTATTTGCTAACTGTTTTGATTTAACAATGTGTTTCTCTATAGAAGCCAAAAGAAATATTTGCAACTTTAAACCTACAATAACAGATTTTTTGGCATTTCTGTTAAGTTGAGTAGAGAACTTGTTAAAAGTTGTTTCTTTACACATCCAGCAGTTACAGAGCAACATAATCATTCATTTGGAGTTGTGTTTCTGGTCCAAGTCCAATATTCATTCTCTCATGGTTGTGTTTTTCTTCTGCTCCAACCCTTGAAAAAATAGCTGGTTCCAAAATAGGCAGGTTTCCATCCAAAATGTAGAACACATTTTAACTAAATCCATCCATCCATCTTCGTCCGCTTATTCGGTATTGGGTCGCGGGGGGAGCAGCTCCAGCAGGGAACCCCAAACTTCTTTTTCCCGAGCCACATTAACCAGCTCTGACTGGGGGATCCCGAGGCGTTCCCAGGCCAGGTTGGAGATATAATCCCTCCACCTAGTCCTGGGTCTTCCCCGAGGCCTCCTCCCAGCTGGACGTGCCTGGAACACCTCCCTAGGGAGGCGCCCAGGAGGCATCCTAACCAGACGCCTGAACCACCTCCACATTTTAACTAAATATTTCAGGAAAATCAGTGAAAGAAAATGTGAACGTTTGCATGTTTCTATGAACTACTGATTTGCTAATGTGAGGACTTGGAATATTGAGATTAAAAGTAGGTCGCTCCTTGTGTTCACCAGCAAGCCTCAGTGCTGAGGTAGTAATGTACAAACAACATTTTGGTCCCTACTATCACTTATAGAAAAAGTCACAAATTGGCACATACTGGGGAGTGGGTACAATATGTCAAGGAAAACAAATTGTATTCACTCAAGCAGAGCTTCTTTAGCTGAGGTGCTATGTATTCCTACCTTAAGCCGCATACACATGATCAGAGATTAAACAGCGAGGAAGGGTGCAGAGCATATTGTAGGCACAGAGTTAAAGCGCAGGTGTTGCTTCTGGCTTTGATTACACCTTAAAAAGGTCAGCACCAACAAGGTAATTTTTTAAAATATTTGTAACTTTGAGCGCAGCGTTTGGTGGTGATTCCGAGCTGTGCGTGACCAAGGATAGCGCTTCCTCCACATTGTCTCCAGCGCTTTCCCCATAGGAAGACAATGGCGGAGCGGTTTTTCCATGGATCATGTGCAAGTGGCTTTTGAAGTGTATTCAAAAATCTATAGGAGACACCAATGAGTCCAAGAAGATCCATGTGAGTCATTTGTAGCGCAATATTAAAACCTTAAGGAAATTGGTCTTCTGAAAGCAAAAGAAGTTCAAGAATTTTTGTGCCAAATAAAGTGACCACTTAGTAAATGTACCTAAACCATAATGAACCTAAATGGGATGAGCTTTGCCATGTGCATTGCATTTAAATGCTTGATTTCATTGCTAAAGTAGGACTAATTTTGTATCTAACTGTCTCATCATCACCAATATATTCTGAATCTGTCACACTAAGCTGCATATAAAGTTGCATCCTCCTCCACATCTCTTTCCTTACCCCGGCTTCCAGAAGAGCGGCAATCCAATGCTTACAACGTCACTTATGCTTTCAGAAATGCATTTGATCCCTGTGTAAATTGCTTTCTCTTCAGATAAGTTACCCCACTGACATGTAGATAGGGGAAACTGTAACTCCCAAGAGAGTGCTGGTGGAACCATTTTGTTAGATCCGGTGGTGCTTTTCAGGCTAGAATTACTCCTATTACTATCCCGCCCCCATTTGTCTTTTTATTCCTTCGCACCGACGGCAGTCTTGGCAAAAGGCATTATGTATTTGGGCTTCCCATACATCTGTGAGGGCATTTCTTTAAATTTTAAACAAAAGTCCACTTGGACTCAAGGATGAACTGATTAGAAGTTTAAAGTCAAATGTCCAGGACACTGTGACCTTTTGGCAGTAACTCAAAAAAGCATACAGCAATCATGACAAAATTTTACACAAATGTCAAATAGGATATAATGATAAAATTATGACATTTTATATCCAAAAGGTCAAAGGTCAACTTCACTGTCACGTCCTAATATTCTGCAAAAAGACGTTTCTGGCCATTATTCAAAGCTGTAACTCAAGAACAGACAGGCAGACCATATTTCACTGAATTGGTGACAATAATCTTGAAACTGTGGTGTTGTATAGATCTTGTGTGCTGCCGGGTTGAAGATGTGGTTTTGCTGGTATTAACTGTCAGCGGATTCTTGTTGCACCATGTGACGTAGCTCTCTATCAGCCCTGCGTTCTCTGTAAAAAATAGTCTCTAAGTGAAGACTGCATGTTTCTTACTGGAAATTATTCACTGACATCTTACATATCAATATAGTGATAACTTCCATTTCTCTAAATACACTTAATATCTTTTTTATTGTATTCCTTCAAAGTCATTAGTGCATAAATTATACAAGTCGGGACAGATATGGATGTAAATTGCAACTTGACTGGTTGGTAGAGGCATACAACTGGGAGGTGGTAATTCTAGTCTTTTACTATTGTGGGCAAAATAATTGGTGCTCATTCTATTGGCTTTTCTGACCCATAGTAATCATACATTCACCTATTAGTGGGCCTTTATTGTACAAACTCCCACACAATACACTAGCATGCACACATTTTATCCTAAATATAGCACTCAATTCTCACTGTAACTCTTGAGCTCCACTAACATAAATAAATAAATAAATAAATAAATAAATAAATAAATATATATATATATACATATATATATATATATATATATACATATATATATATATATACATATATATATATATATATATATATATATATATATATATATATATATATATATATATATACATATATATATATCTGGCACTCCTCAGATCTGAAGTTGGTCCTCGGGCGCTGTAAATGGCTGCCTACTGCTCCCATGAGGGACGGGTTAAATGCAGAAAATAAATTTTGTAACACGTATGTGTATTTGACAATAAAGTACCTTAAAGGGATATTTCCCCATTGGAAAGATGAATATATCTTTAAATTGGGTCATTACTGTAGTATAAATGTTAAATATTATACAAAATTGTTGCTTTCTAGGCCAAGATGAAATACACCACATCCCAGAATGTGCTTGCTTCACTGCTCAAAGAGTCCACTCCCAAGCCACACCTACCGTTTACTGACATAGACGGACAGTGGGGCATTCAACTCAACTCAAGTGTGTTTTATTGTCATTTCAACCACATACACAAAACAATGTTTCACCGTGGCTCAAGTGGTGTTACACATTTAACGAAACTGGCTACATTTAGTGCACACACATTATAGGCTCTGTAAAGTTCAGTTAACGCAATGGTAGCATTAGCGCTTGGCGTGACGTAAACACCGTGTATAAACACAGCCGTGAATTTGCGTGGAATGTAGAATGGTCGGCATTTAACAGTCACAAACTCCACCAGCTGGTCCAGCTGGACAGCAGAGTCCAATACACTGTTGTTCAGCCTTGTTTCAACCAAAAAACTTAGTAGGCAAATCTTATGTAGTGTGTTGAGTATTCCCTCTGTAATAAAGTTTCCTGCATATTCTCGGATCTGTACCTATGTATCCCGGTGGTACACATGTGCAGTAGTTTGAATGCACATCATTGTTGTTAAAATTTACTGCTGAAAAGAGCCAAGAGATAGCTGTAGCTTAGCTCCAAGATGGCTGATACTCAACTCACTTCAGCTTGCTTCGGGTCCAAACCCCTTATAGATGGGTTAAAAACATGCGGAACTAGCTGGCTTGTAATTCACCGCCTTTGGGCAAAAATGCCTCAGATGACGCAAGATGACAATTTTTTTCAGACACGCTATACCAAGATCTCTCGTCTCAGGGGGACATTAGGCAGGGAAGTCATTTGAAAATACTACCAGGTTTCTACTGATACAAAGCTTAATGCTAATCTGTGAAGTATCCCTTTAATAATAATTATTAGAAACTGGTTATGCTTTTGTAGATGTTGTGGAGTGAAATAGAAAGCTGCATCAATCCGTTTCCACTATGGATGGTAAGATTCACAGATTTGCATTTGTGCGCCTACATAAAAGTGCCCCGATATAAAGAAATGTACGCTAGATACAATTGGGGATGCATCATTTCTAACATCTTTGCATTAGTAAAATCCAAGGTATTTATATAGAATTATTAATAGAAGTCCTATGCATTTGTTTTGAAATGTGACCAATAATTTGTTATTTAGATTGATTCCCCCTCTCTATGACGTTAGCGAGCGTGCTGTCATGTTGTATGCATGCCAACTGCTGTGTTACAACAGTGTTCTGCCTAGTCCTGCCCTACTGTGCTGTAAATGGCTAGTACTAATCTACTTTATTGACATTCTGTTTCAACATTTCTCAACATGGCTGAGCCATTTTTACTGTCATGACTGGACTGTTTTGATTATAACATTGAGACCAGTGTTTGTTTACAGTACCCTGTGACTGCCAACAATAGTTAAAAAATAACATATGTAAGCAGTTATGAAAGACCTGTTGGAAAAAGGTTATTTCAATTTTTTTATTGTTCATGAGATAATGCTGCTTTCTGCTCACTAAAGAGTTAGCCTACCTTCTGAAATAGCTTTAAGCACATCCATCTGCTGGCAGACAGTTATGGCTCAATGCACTGTATGCTTCAGTGGCATTGTTAATCCTGAGCATTTTAAACTGTTAATTGTGTTATATATAAGTGTTATAAAAGTGTAGTGTACTGTAAACTGGAGACTGATAGAAAACACTACAAAGGAATTGTTACAGGTGATTTTTAAAATTTAAATGAGATTCTTGCTCACTCAGTTGCAGCTCAGATTAACACATGTAAAGTAAAAATGGGACTTTAACTAGGGTTAGGGTTATTTGCGGGTATTATTCTTCTTCTATTCCTCTTCCTAAGAAATCTATGTTCCCATGCACAAAAACTCACCAAACTTTCCTCCCACATTATTGGCTTTATTGACACTAAACTTTGGAAACTTTATCTCCAGACTGTACTACACAAAAATAGTATTCAGATTTTTGACATATAAAAGAATTGAGCCTACACTGCAGTAAAACATTTTACTGCGTGCAGTAATGAAAAAAATACTCAATTTCTTCCATACCAAATTTTTAATGTTTATGGAAAAAATTACATTGAGAGGTCACTGTAGATTTAGTGTGCAAAATTTCTGAATTCTAAATATTTTTTTAGAAAATGGTGTCCACGCCATTGCAGTCAATGCAAAATGGAGCATCTTTAAACTTCAGTTTTTCAGTTATTGGTCTTTGTGAAAATACACTCCAGACATATCCTATGTTGTCTTAACCAATTCTCTGAATTTTCTAGTGAGAAATGAATTTTTGATCGTAGTTTAAAATCCTGCATTTTCATGCATTCTTGCCCATTGTCTACTCAATGCCCTGAAGCTAGTGGAGTCATTACCCAGATAATAGCTCTCTGAGATCAGCACTTGCCTTTAGACCCAGAGGTTGGGAGTGCAACCCCAAGAGTTTTAAGGTGATTATCTTAGATCTAATCAACCTTTGTGCTTTGGACACCTTTCCTGCATATTATAGATTTTTATCAGCATGTCTGAAACAATCAGCTCATTCGATTGTGTCCTAGCTTAACATGCCACTGTGTACTCTGACAATATGCTTTGGGGATTGGACACACAGGTTTGTTAAAGGAGCTGTATCTCAACAAGGTTGATACTGGTTTTCATTGTGAGAGGTTAGGAGTTCAAATCCCTTATGTACCACTTTCCAACCCTCACTTAAAAATTAGGCCTGTTCCTTGGGCATGCTCAATGCATGAGCAGGAATGTCTGTGGCACTTCAGCCGGCAGAATCTTTGTTTATTTGCTGTTTTTCTCCTCTTTTACATCTACCGCCTTTTTCTTTTCAAAATGCTTGGCCCTAACCATTGCTGCAAAGCAGCTATGATTTAATTTATGATTTGGTTAGGAAATAAAATCAATCTCATATTGAACTGCATAGCATTATTCTTTTGCATTGTCAAATCACATGGTATGGTGTTGAATCGCATTGTGTTGAATCAAATCGGGTCGGATCACACTGCCTCGTAATAGGGATTGAGTTGTATGGTATCTGTAGTTGCTTTAGATGTATTGTGGAAGAGAAAAATATTTTAAGTCCAATTATGTGGCTGTTACAGATAAGTT
Organism: Etheostoma spectabile; assembly: GCF_008692095.1. Lineage (NCBI taxonomy): Eukaryota > Metazoa > Chordata > Actinopteri > Perciformes > Percidae > Etheostoma > Etheostoma spectabile. The sequence continues at coordinate 24,759,962 of NC_045745.1, read as the reverse complement.
ATATTCACTGTGCAGTGGAGATAGAAGTTCAAAAGAAGCTATAGGATTCTCTTTGCCCAGAGTGAGTTTTCTGGCCAGAATTGCATATTGAGGTACAGAAAACATGAGGTAAGGTGTGGGCTGGTCAAGTCTCTCAGAAGACACTCAACTCACAAGTCTGTATAAATGGATTAACATAGGCTCAATACAGTGTTTTCACAAAACAACAGGAAAGACAATATACGGATAAAACTAGGTAGGTAATACATTTTCTTTTACAGTATATTTAATGTATTAGGTAGTTGGTAATGCATCAACATGCATATCGCATCGCCCTCAGACCGGAGATGCACATCCCTACTTTCCAGGCATGAAAGCACTTTGGTTTTCTTGATGTGCAGTTTCATCAACCCACGTCAAGCCCTGCCATTGTCCGCTGTTCAAGCCATAGATACTGAGGGCTTCACCACTAGATAAAAATCAATTCCTGCCAGTAACAGTGAATGGTGAGGCAGGACCTTGTTTTTTTGACCTGACACCTGAACATACCCTGTCAAGTCATTTTTTTTGTCTCTGATCCTCTTGCTTTCAACATACCAGCGATTTGACAGAATAACCACCACAGTTTTCACAAAGTTAAGTTCCTGAGATACAATATAAGGACTTTAAAAAATCAGACCTCTTGAGGATAGGTCCTAGATTTTTAATGATTTATTGTGTGTATGCTTACTGACACCTGGCAGCTTGATTATCATCAGTATGTTGTGAATAAGGCCACACCACTTTATCTACCAAAGTCAAGGTCAATTGTATCTTGGGGTGGTGTCTCTTTTGTTCAGAAATGTAGCTCAGTACCTCCTTCATCTTTTTCATTCCTCTCTTTTAATAGAAATCATCCCATTATTAAGTGTAATTATTTTATAAAAGTAATTGTGTGCACATAAGACCTTCTGGCAGGTGCAGGACAAATGAAAACTACTAAAGTGAAAAAAATGTAATGTCCTCAAAACTGCTTTAAACTCCAATATTTAATACAAAAGCAATGTTTCGACCCTGCTGGGTCTTCTTCAGGCAAAAGAACACCTGAAGAAAACCCAGCAGGGTCAAAACGTTTGTATTAAATATACAACATTGCCTTTGTATTAAATATTGGAGTTTAATGTAGTGATGCGGACATTACATTTTTATCGCAATTGCTTAAATGCAAAATTTTCTCCATGGAGTTTCCCAATCAAAATGAAAATGAAAAATGATCATTAAATGTGTACAATATAAGAAAACTAAAGTGTTTAGTGAAGGTGTGGGGGGGAGGGGCTTGTTAATGTTTACTGAGAGAGCAGTTTCTTCTCTCTGACATATGAATTGGCCTTTGATATTGTTGCACTTACTGGCCTGATTTTGACGAAAGATTTTATGTATGACATGTTATTAGAGTGAGTATAGTTTATTAATTAGCTTTTCGCAGTAGATTTTCCTGGAAATTGAATTTTCTTTTAATCACAATTAAATCATTATTTTTGTCACCTATTACCCCAAAGTGGGAGCTGTTACATTTGTGCAGGAATACGTGTCAACTGTGGGCTTATTGTCATGGCAACAACCATATAATTTCTTCTTGTACTGTACAACCCTATTCACTCATTTCCTTTGTCTCTCTTTACTGATAAGACTGATATGGGAATAATCTTGTTTTGTTGCTGCCAATAAACAAGGAACATAGCTTGCCATCTTGATATCTTCAACCTCAAATTAAGTGAATACAATATAGCATTCATATTGATTTGGAGCCAATATATCAGTACAAAGAATATTTATGGTATTTTTGTCTCCACTGCAATCCTGCTAATCAGAAACAGGGATCAGCTGAGATGAGTCAACCCTTTGAAGCTGATCTTGTAATTGCCTTCAAGATCTAACATTTAGGCAAGCTCAACCAGAATCAAGAAATGAGGCATGAAGTATTTAGGAAATTTCTTTCTGTCTGACTTAAAATCTTTATGTCTTGCAATCTATTTTCCCTTACATCGTCCTCTTGCAATGGCTCCTCTAGGTGACAATCTTGGTGGATGGGATTCTCACCACCACCGGCTACACTCAGGAGGACTACACCATGCTGGGCTCTGATGATCTCTTCTACATAGGAGGCAGCTTAAACACAGCCGACCTACCAGGCTCCCCGGTCGGCAACAACTTCCTGGGCTGTCTAAAAGATGTGAGTACAGTTTGACCTCGGTCCCAGCAGAGGACTGGAAACACTATCCTACCCTCCTTAGATAGCACTACCCCTTCCTATAAGCAGAGCATGTTCTGCGTATAGAAAATCAACACTCACATTCATATTGATTCTCTTGTTGTAGGGTGTTTGAAGGAGAAACATTCAGTTGCATATGCGTTGTGCAAAGTATATGCAGTTATAGATTCCTCCTGGAATGTAGCACTAATATATATAAGAAACCGATGCATCTTCTTACGATCATTCCTGAAATACCAGTCTGAACTTTTCATCACTATTTATAGACTTTTTAACTTTTTAACAATGGCCTGTACCTGTCACGTTGATTTTCTTTAGCAAGCAAGCTGCGATCATGTACTCAGCATCAGAAATTATTATAGACAAAGTAATGAATAATGGATAAATGCAGAATTTCAGTCTGGGCTTCCAAATGTTTAATGAAGTGAGCAATCTAATGAAAATTGAATGACATGCTTTGTGCCTTAAAAGTGAGAGAAAAGCTTTCCATTACCAAGGACGGATTAGAAGGAGACATGACTAAAACAGGCAGTAGTTGGAATTAAAATAGTGAAGTGGAAAGTAGCATAAGCGGCAGAGTGGCAGGTTGTTATATATTGTATGTATATTTCCTTGGTGGAGTCAATATCAAGCTCAAACAAATGAGTTTTCTTCTGGCATAAACACTTACGTCAAAGGATACAAGACCATTTATTCCATAAATGCGTATAAACTGTTATTAGGCCCTGCTCTTGATCCCCATTAAATCCAGCTGCATGGCATTCAGTGGGGAGTACAAGGACAGAACCGACATGTCACTTAGAGGATACAAAATGCACAAGCCAAATAGAGTAGAAATTGTCTGACTAAGCTAGCAACAGCAGCAGCAAGTTGGAGAAAAGTATAACAAGCAGCAGCTTCTTTAGAGTATGTGTGAGAGTTTGACAGATTATAAAATCTGTCAAATATACTTCTTAAAAGTAGATTCATGACTTAGTTGAACACTGTTGGAGATGTTGTGCTTGGCTTCAGTGCTCTGCTAGAACTAAAATGAAAAGATTTATTTTTCAGTTTTCAGATTTTTTTTCTTGGAACCCATTTGAAAAAGCACTTTCACTAATGCATCTAGTTTGTGGAGTCACATAATATATTAATGGTGGAGAACTGAAACCTTCAGACAGATGTACTTTTGCCCACAACAAGTGATGTGTGTTTCAACAAAGTTCGGTCATGACACTAAAATGGAGAAGTTATTGACAAATTCTTTACTTCTATGAGTTTTAGCTACACTGGAGCTCTAGGGATGGCAATGTCATTTATTCTACCACTTCGGTCCAGACTAAAATATCTTGCCACCAATAAATGGATTGTATTTGAGGTTCACATTCAGGTTTTTGCTTAACAACTATTGGAAGTGAAATTTGCTGCAGTTAATCAAAGTCGCTGGAGGATAAATTCCAAATGACTCCAAAAATCCCCTGACTTTTTATCTAGCGCCATAAACAGGTTAAAATGTCTTTGGTATATGAATGCCAAATACTTTTTGCAGTATTAATAGAGTACATGACATCAACATTTTAAAGCACTCAAGCATTAACTAAATGATTTTTAAATTGAGTGTCTACTCTGCAATGTGACTATACTGAAATTAAATGTAGATTTTATTTATGGACAGGTTATTGTCCCAGCACGCTGCCAAGGCTGTAACCCCCACTCTGTGGGTGATGCGGCTGTGGCTGGTGGTGGTGTTTAGACCTACTACTGCTGTGCGTTGTCACACAGATGTACTGTAGGCATGCAGAGGGAGAGTATGACGGGATAAAGAGTCATGAGGATACAATGATCAAATAGGATCAGCTCTGCCTGTAGATCCAGGAGGCAGGTTCAGAGACAGGTCAGTCTAAGCCAGAGCTCTGAGTTTGGCAATGGAGTAGAGGAACAAAGCTCTGCAGTGAATGGAAAGAATTCCAACACACATATTCATCTTAATCCATGCGGGGGGGAAGTGAATAAAATATTTATTTTATAAGCAGTGCATCTATTTAGGGGGATATCTGTCTTAACTAAAAGTAGAGAGTTTGGGCTATGACTAATTTCCCAAGACATGTGCTGCCCAACCACGAGTGCTGATGGGGGGGGAGACGCCATCAGGTTCATCAGGTACAAGAAAAATAATGGCCACTTTCAGACGAATGTTACAACTACAACAACTAGCAGGGAGAGATGAATTTGTCTTTGAACTCCACATCTTATCTGTCTGAAGAATGTGTGTGTGCCCACAGGATGTCCCACACTGCATCATTAGGTCCCTCTAATTTAATACTTTGCTCACACGTTTTTTTAGCAGCAGAGAAGGTCTTCATTCTCAGATTGTTATTTTTCGTCACCATTTGAGCATAAAAGACATGAGGGCTTTGTCAATTAACACTAGAGGAGCTTTATTTTTATGTTTCTGGATACTCTGTAATCCTTGTCACATACAACAGGCGTCTGGATTAGTGAAATGGGATTCCACTCCCTGTATTGTCCTTTGGCTTGTGTAATAGCTGTGCAAAGGTCTCAAAGTGCTTTTTTGTAGCCATCTTTGCATTTTTTTGGATGTGGTGTTGCTTGTTGTTAACAATGTCCTTATTATCCGCCAATGCACTGTCTTGATTGACTGTGTTTATTTAAAAATTGCCTGTTACTCTCATTTCTCGATGGTCAGTTTCACCATCTGATTTCACTGTTTAATTAGTCACACTGAGGCAGTGTTAAGTGTGATATTGGCTTAAATTGCCTCTCAGCTCTGCTGTTAGTCCTCTGCGCAGTGTGGTGTGTCACCTCAGGCAGTCGCAGAGTGGAAGATAACAGTGGGCTTGGGGTGACTTACAACTGATACAGAATGAGACAAGGATTGCTGTCCCCTGCTGTGCATATTAATGAACCCAGAATGAAAGCAGAAAATCATACAATAACCTTACAGAGAAGCCCACACAGAACAGGGTACATTGTAGTATAAGGGAATACTTAAAAAGCGTTTTGTAGACCTCTCTGTTTTCTGTGATTGATCCATATTTTCAAATCAATAGCTATACAATCCTTAAAGACAGAGGGAGGTCTGTTGTAACTTCACTGCAGCCAGAGTGTATCATCAGATTTTTTACCACAGTTTACAGGTATCTGCATCATGAGCTCAGCAGTGAAAATGAATACTCAAGCTTATGCCCTCTTACATATACTAAATTTGCCAATTTAAATAAAGAACTGTGTGTTGTGCTTGTGACGGATCAAGTCCACCTCTCTTCCACCCACAGCTCTTTCAGTTTACTTAGTATAAACACATAATTGTTTGTCATTGTGTAGGTGCTATGTCTGTGATTCCTCCTCTCCAAATGTGATGATTATTCCGCGGTCAGACCCATTGTGCGTTCCTTGGTGACTCAACTAAATGTCTAAAATGTAAATCTTTGCATTTGCACCTCAATCTAAATGCATTTCCCTATGTCAAAAGCCTTTAGCTCTTGCTGTCTTCTTGCTTTTGTTTTAGTAAAATACAATGTGTACAGTTTGACATGCGCTCTTAATACATGTCAACCAAAATCAAATTATTATTCATCATCTTCATCATCAGTGGCTACATGGACACACAGCACGAGTCAGGAACAATCTCAAAGAGACAGTACGATGTGTGTTGTGTCATTTTTGGTTAATTAATTAATGCATTAACTGCCTTTGCATCTTTGCGTTTAACTAAAGGTGCCATCAAGACATTTTCTATCTGAGTTAGGAGATGAGTCACTGTGTTTTCTGCTGCATGTCCTTGTTACTGCTGCTGTGTTATATTGTATATATCTAATATGTACTGATGAGTAATATCCAACCTTTGCACTGAATGTATTGCTCTCACCAGCTGTCATCTCATCACAACATCTCTCTCACTTATTAGGTGGTCTACAAGAATAATGAGTTTAGACTGGAGCTGTCACGACTGGCTGAACAGCGAGACCCAAAGATCAGTATCCATGGTGACCTGATATTCAGCTGCGAGGATGTGGAAGCCCTGGAGCCGGTCACTTTTGACACACCGTCTGCCTACTTGACATTACCCAGGTGGAACACAAAGAAGACAGGCGCCATATCTTTTGACTTCCGCACCACAGAGCCCATCGGCCTGCTGCTGTTCAGCCATGGCAGTCTGCAGGGCGTACAGCCCGACAGGAAGCCTAGGGCTGACTTCTTTGCCATGGAGCTGCTGGATGGATTTCTGTACCTGGTCATGGACATGGGCTCTGGCAGCATCAAAATGAAAGCCAGCAACAAGAGGCTCGATGATGGCGAGTGGTGCCATGTGGACTTCCAGAGGAGAGGGCGCAACGGTAAGAGAATTGTGTATTTGTGAAGGCAGGGGAAGCCTTCTGTCTGCTTCTGTTACTGTGTTTCTGCAGTTTTAGCTGTGGAGCAGAAAAGGTTCCAAGCTGTGAAACCGCCATATGCCAGCATGGATCCACTCACATTGGCACGCTCTTTCTTTTTATTCACTGCAGTGAAACTTGCATGCATATGAGGTTTAAATTGCAATGATATTTTCAGTTGCTATAATCTATGTTTGACATTTAGAAATCGGTGTTAACCTATTTCACAAGTGGCCAATTATACAGTCACCCACCTCAAATTGAGCTGTATTAGTACAATCCAAATGTCTGCCTTATTAGTAGAAGCCAAAATACCTTCCTTCTATTTCTTCCTATACATTTCTATAAATACATATCCGTTCTTCTCAAGCAGGGTACTATGTCAGTCTTCACTTTTCTAGAGTAAGTTTTAGTTTTAGCTCCTGCTTTTGTTCACAAACACAGACTCCCAAGGACTGACAGTACAGTTTCTTAATCCATACTCTTTAAAAACAAGCAGAGACTGAAGCCCACTTCCTCTATCTCACAGTTTGTTCTCCCTTCTCACGTAGCACAACCCACACACACACCTGTCTTCATTTTCAAAAAAACATTGTGTAAATACAAATTGACTCACTGTCCGCCCTACAGGCTTCATCTCTGTGAACAGCCAGAGCATCCCCTTTTCTGCTAATGAAGGCAGTGAAATCCTTGACCTAGACGGGGATATGTATCTTGGAGGTTTACCTGAGGATCGGCAAGCGCTAATGCTCCCCCCTGAGGTATGGAGCGCCTCCCTCAGCCTTGGCTACGTGGGCTGTGTGAGGGACCTCTTCATTGACGGACAGAGTCGTAACCTGTGGAGACTGGCAGAGGTTCAGAGCGCCACAAGTGTCAGCAATTTCTGCACCAGAGAGACTCATGTCAGGTGTGCAAGAGACACATGTGCCAATGGTGGACACTGCAGAGAAGGCTGGAACCGCCACATTTGTGACTGCAACGGTACCGGCTACCTAGGTCCCAGCTGTGAGAAGGGTAAGAGTTTCTGACATAGATGGTAGTGGCTAGGAACGATAAGTCATTTTAAAATGCTGCTGCAAGGCTTTTAACACCGGTATTTAATTTATAAGCTGTGTAGTGGCTGCAATGTGCCTGCACAGATGGGAACAAATGTAGAAGAAGAATATTCATCATCTGGCCTTAATGCTCCATCCAGCCAAACAATAATAATTAAATTTACAATTGCAGTATGATATTTATTTTGTATTTAATGCATAGTAAATTACAGTAATTTCCTACAGTATAGTGATTTATTAATTAATTATCATTATCATGAGGTTGCCAGTGCAATGGGTGGTTCATTAGAAATGCAGTGCTAGCTGTGCAGAGTGATTCAGCCTGAGTCACTCTGCATTTACCATGCAGATGGTTTTCCCACAGAGAGGCCAAATTACACAGATCCATTGGCAGCTAATAGTATGAGGGCTATATGAAAATCCCCCTTGTATTGCACTGTGATGGGTATAAATCCTTCAGAATTTTGATTGCTGCTGCTGTAATCTCACCACTGTCTTCGCATGCTCCAGGCTTTTTCTGCCATCTGGTGCGATTGATGAAAACTGCAATCTGAAATTATATTGTGCCGTTTTTCAGATGAGCTTAAATTCAGGCTTCATGCCATAAATGCCACTTTGTGTTTTTAATTTATTGTTGTGATTTCCTTTGGGGTTCATTGTCTGCTAACCTGTCCTCTTCCTGAAATCCATAGAGGCCACCATGGTGAGCTATGATGGCAGCATGTATCTCAAGGTGGTGCTGCCAAGGACGCTACACACAGAGGCCGAGGATGTGTCCCTCCGCTTCATGTCCCAGAGGGCCTTTGGCCTGCTGATGGCCACCACCTCTCAGCAGTCAGCGGACACCCTGCGTCTGGAGCTGGATGGGGGCGTTGTGAAACTCACTGTGAACCTGGGTAATGCTGCTGCGACAAATGCGAGCAGTTAATACCGGTTGACCTTTTAGGCCATGTCACTTAGCTAGAGTTTTCATGATATTAGTTCTCAGACTCTCCCATATCCATCTTCATACACACCAACTATAGTTGCTTAAAAAGATAAGCACATCAAGAAATATGTGGTGGTTGTGTCAGATTTACTCAGTGTAGTTATACATTTATATATACAGTATATACAAACTTACAAACTCAACCCACATTCAAAATCAGAAAAAAAGACAACAACCACAAAAGCCAGACTAGTCTAAGATAAATACAATGATGTGTCAGCCTATATCATAAAAAAGCATATGGCTAAGGATACCAAACTGGGTGTCACACACTAGGGACTTTAGCCAACAGGAAAGAGAAGGTGTCTAATAATTGGGCCCCAGGCACTCTCAAACTTCTCATGAAAACCATGTGTGTTGCTTTGAAGCTTCTCAAGATGTATCTCTGAGACTCCCTAAACCATCTGGAGAAACAAGAAGTGCTGATAGCCTTACATTCCTTGAGGATTATCCTCTTTGTTACTAGCATACCAAACATAAGGATCTGCTGAACAGTATGTGACAATGCAAGAGAATCTTTGGAACAACAGTACAACGCTATTAGTGCATCAGTCTCAGTCTATTGGTCTTAACCACCACACCAAAACTAATACTATTAATTAATACTACAAATGTTACTACAAATGTTACTATTTGGAAACCACAAAATACAGTAAATACAATAAGTTTACACACCCATGCTAAAGTTGATTGAAAAGAGGAATAAAAAAAAATATCTTTTGGAAATTAATTTTAATGCCTTAATTTAAAAAATAGGAAAATCCAACCTTTTAAGGACCTATTTTGTGAATGAATAATGTGTTGTAAATTAATAAATGTTCTTCCTTCAAATACAACGGCATAAGTATACAAACCCCTATGTTAAATTCCCATAGAGGCAGGTATAGTTTTATTTTTAAAGGCCAGTTATTTCATGGATCCAGGATACTGTGCATCCTGACAAAGTTCCCTTGGCCTTTTGAATTAAAATAGCCCCCCATAATCACATACCCTTCACCATGCATCCAGATTGGCATGGTGTTTTTTCAGTTAGCTTAATAGCTGGTTTGATTTGCATTGAGAGATGATGTTATTAAAAATTGTTCCCCATGTCTATCTCTATGTATGGTGAAGGGTATGTGATGATGTCGGGCTATTGTAATTCCAAAGGCTAAGGCCACTTTATCAGGATGCATAGTATCCTGGATCCATGAAGTAATTGGTCTTTTAAAATAAAAGTCTATGGGAATTTAACATATGGGTGTGTATACTTATGCCCCCTGTAGTTTAAGGAAGAACATTTATTTATTTACAATACATTATTCTTTAACAAAGAAAATTGGTGTCCTTAAAACGTTGGATTGTTTTAATTAAGGCATTAAGATCCATTTCCAAAAGATGTTTTTTTATTCCTTTTTTTAATCAACTTTAGCATGGGTGTGTAAACTTATGCAAGCCACTGTATATATTTGTACAGTAAGATAATTATCACCATATCATATCAAAATATAATATATTAGAAAACTGTACAACTGATGTGAAACATAAAGAATGCTGTATCTAAATTTAAAAATATTTTTTGAAGTAATTTTTTAACACAAAAAGCGTGAAAAAAACTCAAGGGGTTTAATGCCTTTTTAAGCAACTACAGGTGTGTATTTATATTCTACCTTTTACTCTCTCTTTCTTTCTCTCTCTCTCTGTCTCTCTCTCTCTTTCTCTCCCTCACTCCCTCCTTCTGTCTCTTCTCAGTTCATCCAGGGGTCAGGTCCCATCTGACCGTCTCAGCTCTTTCAGCCCTTCAATGGCTTGTCTGCAGTTCAAGGAGAAGGCAGTCAGAGACCAGACCCGTCATTACGCTGATATATTACCACTTAGATTGCTCACACCGTAGATGTGACCACTGTAGAAGTACCCTCCTCTCACATTTACTGGCCTGTCCAGTTCAGAGTTTGCTTCACTGAACAGAGGGCGCCAGTGATGGAGACACACTCACACACGTATACACACTTGCAGCAGAAAGTCACTCTGGTCTCTGGCTGTCTGTATCCACTGCTCTGTGATGGTTGACAGCTTGAGAGCACTCCTCAGCAGCCACATGACTTACACCATGTACAGTTGGATGAATTGGTTTAATTATTCAGAACATGCAAATTATGAGTGGGTGATTCCATTTTGAGGTTGAACGTGAATATTGCAAATGGATTTAGAAGGCATTAGCTGTTGACATGAGAAAATGTTAGCAAAGCATCACAATTGTGCTGGTGTCCTTATTTTCACAGTGTAAGGTCCATTGTGGCTGCAGGTTGTGCAAATCGCCCTTTTCCTCTGTATTAAACTTAGAACAAATGGTACCATGGATACAGGATGATTTCAGTTAACAGTATTTTGAGTTCAAAAGTGAAGACAGATCAAGGTTTGGGCTTTTCAGTAGAGGTGCATTGGTACTAGACATATTTAAATACAGATTCATGACAATTCTCAATAGTATTCAGTGAAATAAATCAATCCCATTAGTGCCTGCATCACTTATGATTGCAAAAAGATTGTCCTAAACAGAAATAATAAGAGGCTTTACATGTTAAAAAGAGAAAAAAACTGAGATGATTAGATCTAACAGGAAATTAGATTTATTGCAAATTCTTCATAATCCCGGTAATTGCTCTAATTTAATTATTGTTCAGTAGCCACTCTCACCCGTTCTTTGAAGTAAATTCATTATAATCCTTTGGGTGATAAGCTTTAAGATGCTCTATTTGGTTTCACGTGTTGACATCTTTTTAACAAATCCAGCACCTGTTAGATTTTTGTTATCTGTTTTGAACAACTTCCCTCGGAGCGGAGCATGTCCGCTGTATTACCCCAAAGCATGCATCATTAAAACTATCAGTCGCGGTGTCTGAAACAGTCAAATTCTTTTGCAGACGCCTGAATGTAATAATGAAGCTAAAATTAATACTGTTGCACTTCCACTTTTACGGTCAATAAAACTCTTATTGACCCTAACTTTGATCTGGTCTATTGTACTTCCAGCAGTGCCAGACACATGCTGAGCTTTTTCTTTCACTCACTGGTCCTTTTTCTGATGTTATGTACACTACAGGGAGGAAAGTGGCGGTTTAGACTCTCAAGGCTGTCCCCGGAAGGTGGGCTCTGAAAAGCACTGAATTGTCTGCAGAATGTACCTTGAAGGATGTGAAATATTTTCCTCTTTTGTGCTGTTCTTTTTTTTCTTTTAATCTCACCATCTCACTCTCTCTCTCACCAGATTGTATCAGGATAGACTGTAATCTCAGTAAGTGTCTCCTATGATTATTTACAGTATACTGTATTTAGAGAACATGCAGTGTGGTGTAATCATATGCCTCTTGCTCTATTCCCTTATGAAACACAATTCCCCTTTTTTACCGTTTACAAGAAGAAGACTTCACTGTGCAGTTATATATAATTGTTTCTTTTTGCTCTACACTCATGCAATCCGCATGTGTAGTTACCATTTTAAACATTACATTTTCTTAATAATCAATGGTGTAGTGGTTGTTAATAAGGTGGGTTTACTATATACTCCATGGCTTTTTGGCTGGAAAAATAGGTGGGTATACCCCGTATACCTGTGTATAACCTCCACTACACCACTGGTAATAGTCTTGTAATGAAATGTAGCTAGATATGACATACGGTAGCCTGCTGTTGTGCTGCTACTGAGTCTGCCATTAATTTACTTGCAACTAATTTGCTCACATGGCTGATTGGGCACAGTTCAAGTACAATCAGCAATTATTTGCAGTGAGAAAAGCAGCTCTTAGCCTCAATTTAAAGGGGGGGGGGTTTGATTTATTACTACATCATCACACTACTGTGGCAGAGCTGAGATTAATTTAAAGGTTAGCCTGATATCTGATCAATAGATTTAATATGAAACATGAAAAATGTTTTTGCCTAAATGTTGAAACATGTTCGAGAGAGTACAGTTTGTTGTAGACTCCCCCTTACAAAAGAGTACATGTAGTGGAACATATATTCTCTATCTATATTAAATCAACAGAAGCCAGTTTTTATGGCAGATTTTGAATACAGTAAGTGTCTGAATCTATCTACTCAGTCATATATCAAAAGACACTTTCTATTTTACTTTGTGATACAACAAAGATTGTAATTGTAAGAAGCATCCTGGACCATGTGTGCTATAAAATGCATAATAACCAAGCTGGATAAATGGACTGTATGAAATGTCTAAAATCCTTCAACATAAGAAATTACTTTAAAAAAATTATTGACAACATGACGGCAAATCATGAAATACATTTTCATGAGTCATGGGGTATTTAAATAAGCGCACATAATTCCATTAATTAAAAAGCAGATAAATGCCAAAGGCAGATCTTCCTCTGTGTGAACAGAATTGATTTGTTTGGTATTCTATCCTCTTGTGTAATGGAGTGGTACTCTAGGGTTTTACCACGGTGCTGTTTGAATTTATTATTTAGATTGTCGCTCACACCTGATAGTGAGAGACAGGCAATTTAAGTTTTGGTTCAGACTACAGCAGTGGGAGAAAGAGATAAAAGCTATTGGCAGTGGAGAGGTGAACGGCTCTCTGATATATATCATCCATTACAGAGGAAGCTTATGAATGCTTATAAAAGTTATCGCTATAATCGAGTGCCGGCTGAATGCTTGTTTCCACCCCTCATGTATGAATAATTCCTGGATTCTCTGAAATAAAATGTTTAACTGTCAATGATTTGTAGCCTGAATAAAAGTTAATATACTGTATTTATGCTCACCTGAGATAAAAGGAGTCCATTGCAACAACTGTTTATGTACTCTCAAACATATTTTAACATTTAAGCATGTACAATGGAAAAATCAATAACCTGTAGCCTGTGCTGTAATTTTGTTTCATGCTGATTTATTGATCTGGGATGCTAATTTACTGGCTATAAAGCAAAGGGGGGCACTGTTACTGTTACAACAGATTTACAGCGCATATGTGAACCTAAGCAGCAGTCAACTTTATTGAATGGATTACATTGTTTTTCTCTGATCGAGGTGAGTAGTGTGTGTGCATTCATGGGTGTGCGGATGGTCAGACACGAGTGAGGTGTGCACTGTCTCTGTAAACCAGTCCCAATGATCCACCTGCAGAATTCAATGCACTCAATAGACAGTAAAATATGCAGATAAATAATAATGTAAATACCAAAGAGATAATGTTCAACATGGCTTATTAAAAGAAGCTGTAAATCCTTAGTTGCCTAAGATATATGCCCAAGAAAATGCCCTCACTGCCAGCAGATGGCATTGTACCATCATGCACGGTCCACAGAAAATATGTACTGTATGAAGATTTCTGTATATGTGCTAAAAGAATCATCTTCCTGATCTATTATGCTGTATATATGCTACACCAGTGACCTCTGACTATTTTAATACTGCAGATGAGATGATGGGTGGCTTGTTAATGGATTTTATGGTTGATATTAGAAAATGGAGCCAAATTTTAAATTGCGGTATTATCTGCCTACATGATTTAAACGATCATGATTTAGTGAGCGCTACCATTGGGGAGAATTACAGTTAGACTCATTGTGAATTTTAAATATCCTGTTTTTGACTACCTTTAAAGATTGTCTTACAACTTGATTCAGACTTCTTAGGTGAGAGATCTTGCCAGTGTGGCTTATTTCGGAAGGAATCAAACAGACAGCCCATCTGCAGCTGCTGCTTCTTGGAAGCTGTCAGTGGGAGGGTAATAGTTGCAATGCTCTTGATTAATTCTCTGGAATATGGAGAATAATGTTACACAACACACTTTTGAAATGAGGCATTTGTCCTACAAAATTTTGCTTTGATTTAGACGCACATCCTGCGTTCAAAGTCTTGGCTTGCATAATTCTAACCTGTATATCTGCATCATGCCTTTGAAATTACCCTTGTTTGAGAATATTAATCAAATAAAATTTTAACTTAGGATCAAACTGGACAAAATAGGCCCTTTACTGTCCGTCTTGCTCTCAAGCCTCTGGAAGCTGAGGTTGAGAAGCAAAGGCACTTTGAAAGGAGCCCACATTTCAAAGGATTTACAGTCAGATGTCCGTGTGAATACATATTAAATTCCATCATTTTGCTACCCACTGCAGTGTTTGAGATGGATCACTATCACTTATATGAAAAGCACGCTGCACATTCAGTTTTACTATGTGTGCTTTGTTTTTATTTACTGAGACAACATTCTTTATGACCCCACTTTCAAATCAAATACTATGACAACAAAGGATAGTCAATGGTTTGTGCTATGTCAATTTAGCATTGATGCAACACATACAAAGATAACCTCTTTTCGATTATGCGCATTTTCCATCATTGTGAAAACCTGGAAACTACATACACACAATGCAATTCAACAGCTGACACTTTGGTCGGATTTGAGGTATGTTATGCTAGCAGCTGTAAATGTAGCCTCAAGCGGAGATGAGGAGTGGGCTTATAAAGGTCTGGTCACTTCTTTCTAATTCCACACTCCCAGATGTTATTTTCTCCGTTTGTCCTCAACACCAATCAACACTGACTCAAGTGACATCACTTGAGGCAGTTTATCCGACTTTACATAGCTCCCTCTGGAGCAGGCTTTATACAGCTTTTTCACATTGAACTCGCCCAGAACCAACATCAGGCACTGACATTAGATAGCAGCAAAGCTCCTTTCTGAGAAGCACAGATAAAATAAATAGTCCCCACTATCTATTTTTCATTACAGCAAATCTTGTTAGAACCTCTGTTTTCATGGTGGAGATTTACAAGATAAACATTTCTGTTTTTGTGTTGGACATGACTCCAGCAAATGGTTTGTTTTTCATTATCCAAGTAAATCCGTCAAATAAAGAGGGAGCAGGATTTGATGCAATTGATCCGTCTGGTGTGTGTTGTCAATATACAGCAGGTGGATGGTGGTATCATGCGGTGTGCTGCAAAGACACTTGATATGCAGCCCTAGACAAAGTCTCCAGTCACCGTTTTTTATTTCCCTCAGGATGAAACAGTGCAGTGTTCAGAAACCAGTTGATGTCTTCCATTTATTGCCCTCTGTGCGTCCCCTGTAATTCTCCTACACCCTGAGCTCAATTAGACAGACAAACCCCTAAAGGCGCAGTCAGCTTAGGCATGGCCAATTAGTTTCCCAAGCGATGTCAGAACTCCTTTGAACTGCCGTGTCGGCCTGTTGCATAGGCACTGATTCGGGATGACGGTGCTGCAGTTGCAAGCTTCTGCACTGTGACCTATTTTGAAACGAGCGAAAAAAGGCAAGGGATAGTGCAGAAATCCTGAAACGTAAAGCTGTATGTTTGAACCGAGCCTTTAGATACCTACTCAGTAGACATCAATTGAATCACCCTATAAATAAAAAGTATGCATTTTTCCTTCACTACAGAAATAATTTTACACAAATTATTCGACCATTCAACCTGCAGAATAAGAGCTACTACTGCAGTTTCTTTGTTTCATTCCCTCCCTCTTCCGCTGTGTATCGAGTGAGTGCAAAGTATTGGTTGCAGGTGAGTGTTGACGGCTGCATGTGTGTGAGTGGTTCTGCAAGTCTTTGAATGCATGCACCGAAAGTAGAGAGAGCTTCATGTTCGGGTGTATACTGAGCTTATGTAGTATGATTGTCACTTGACGATTTCCTCTCTTAGGCAAGGGACCAGAGGTACTCCTGGTAGGCGAGAAGCTCAATGACAATGAGTGGCACACAGTGAAGGTGTTGCGGCGTGGGAAGAATTTGCAGCTCTCTGTGGACAATGTGACTGTGGAAGGTATACATTAGGAATAAAGGAGGTTTATTATTGCTGACAATGAAGATATTGAAAGGCATTTGAAAACTAAACTGCATGTTTTATTCCTTAGGCCACATGAAGGGTGCACATACCCGCCTGGAATTCAGTAACATTGAGACGGGGGTCATGACAGAGCGGCGTTTCATCTCTGTGATGCCTTCCAACTTCATCGGCCATCTGCAAGCTCTCTCCTTCAACGGGATGCTCTATCTGGACCAGTGCAAGAACGGAGACATCTCTTACTGCGAGCTAAATGCTCGATTCGGCATGAGGCACATAGTGGCCAATCCTGTAACTTTTCTATCGCAAGCCAGCTACTTAGCCTTCTCCACCTTGCAGGCCTACGCCTCCATGCACCTTTTCTTTCAGTTCAAGACCACCAGTCCTGATGGCCTGATACTTTTCAACTCTGGAGATGGTAGTGACTTCATCGTGGTGGAGCTGGTCAAAGGGTAAGTGCTTTTTGGACTGAGCTGTAATCTACATAGAGGCTTGTGCTGAGGAAAGATTGGAGGGGCTATTTGGGACAGGAACGCATCCCACTTCTGGGATTGTTCGTTGCCGCTGGAAATTTTGCTGTATGTCCTTCTTTTCGTCCGGATGTCCATTACCTTGCGCTTTCTTTGTGTTGGAATTTTAAACTCTGGTTGATTTATGAGGACTGATTAACTGCTCCTCAGATCCCTGCAGGGTAAATCCAGACAGCTAGCTAGACTATCTGTCCAATCTGAGTTTCTTGTTGCATGACTAAAACAACTTTTGAACCTACGCTTTCCACCAAAACAAGTTGATTCCCGAGGCTTTTTTGCAGAGGCATTGTGTCTCCAGACCTTACTTCGCAGCACTGTGGAGGAAGGTCTGCCAATGCGAGATTATGCAAAACATATAAATAATGTTTTTCTACTTTTCTTCTTTATTGGGCTAAAATTACTTAATTATTCAATCCATCAGCCTGCAGCAGTTTAGAGACATACAAAATAGCTTTAAAAGCATTTGTTCATCACAAATAACTGTGTCAAAGTGAAAAAAGCTGTTCGAGGAAGCATGAGCGCAAAAACAATAGCTGCCATTACCAAATTAGTACAGGTTTTATTGTTGCACTCAGACCTACTCAAAATCATTTGGCAACAAATATGTTGGGAATGTTTTATTAATTGTAGATAATTTCCGTGACAGAGAGAATAGCATAGAAATGTTGGAAAAAGAGAGCTAGCAAAGCAACAAATGAGGTCAAACCTTGCACATACAATATCCCAATAAGCAATTAGTCAGCAGGAGGCTTTGTTCAGTGCTGGAGCCTGCAGCAGAAGCTTGCACAGACAACACAGACGAACACTTCTGTCATGGTTTTCAGGATGGGCACCTCATGATTTGATTCAATTCAGAGGCCATCGATTTGATTCTAAACCGATTATTGATGCGTCACGGTTGAACAATCTTTTTTAATGTACATTTCCAGTTTGTTACATTTTGACACATACAGTATTCGTCACACACAAGTTTTAATGAAATGTTTTGTCTACTGAGGTTTTTATTTTGTAGTCGTTCCATGCTTAAGCCTTAAACATGCTTGCAAAAGTCGCCTTCTCTCACAGTAATCTTCCATGTAAGAGGCTCAGTCATGTTTAAAAGTGGAGAATTGGCTTCTTACAACATGAAACATGATGTGGTCAGATGTAATGTGATAAAGTAGATGAACAGCCTTTATGTGTTTTGCCTAACTGTTTTATGTATGTCTTATTAGACAATGTCTATATATACAAAACTTATTTTTTGTCCCTTTGGCCATTTTTGTGTTATTTTCTGTACTCTTGCTTAAACTCTAAGTTGTTGTCCCTTATCCCATTCTCTTTCAGTCACTCTGTTTTCTGATTTGTACATGTCTGGAGACAGTAACTTAAATGAAAATCAACCCATTTTTTAACAAAAAATAATCGATAATTAACTTATCAGAATCAATTATCGAATCGTTCTAGAGAGAATCACGATGCATCTAAGATTTTTTTTTTTTTTCCACCTCTAGTTTTCAGGCTGCTCAATGTATAGTGTGAAGGGACACAGCTTTGTGTTGGATGCTGCTTATAACTTTGATTCAAACAAGTTTAGTTTTTGCTCATCAAATCTATTTTCAACATTATGATATGCCTTAATCCTCGCCGCATGTGTTTACGTTCATTCACTGTTATTTACTTGTACATCGACAAAGAATATTTCTGACTTTGAGCCCCCACAATGGTTATACTGCAAAACACACTATAATCACATAACAGCCGGTGTGTGAAGAAATGATATCGCCAATGAAATATTGAATGTAAACATCTGCGTTGTCTTGTAGGTACATTCATTATGTTTTTGACTTGGGAAATGGACCGTCGCTAATGAAAGGAAACTCTGACAAGCCACTTAATGACAACCAGTGGCACAATGTGGTGATCTCCCGTGACAACAACAATGTACACATCCTAAAGATTGATTCACGCACTGTCACCCAACATGCCAATGGAGCCCGCAACCTGGATTTAAAAGGTACTTACCTGAACATTTACAAGTATTTTATGAGACAGAATGAGTGCTTGCTAACACAGAGCATTCAGGTTTCATGTTTGTTCTGTAAGATTTTGCATTGTGAACCAATCATACTCCAACTCTAAAATTTGCATTCATATTATTATTATTATTATT
>NC_045745.1:24738942-24740810 GCF_008692095.1 Etheostoma spectabile | reverse complement strand
TTATTATTATTATTATTATTTTAATAATAATAATAATAATAATAACAACACTATATATCATTAATTTTTTTATTTTTCAAAGGGGATGATTATAATATTTAACGATAAATATTACGTTTTTTGAATATAAATCTTAATATTCATTTGTTGATTTTGTCTTATATTACTCTATATTTCTCCAAGACTTAATCATATCATATAATCTGAAGCCAGAAAACAGAAGTTTATGTCGACATTGTCGGACATGTTTAAATTAAATTATATGTTTATTGTTGAGGCCACCGGGCGGTATTGATAAAATGTTTGTCATTCACATACATGAGGGGGGGGAGAATATTAGAAACACCTCTGAATATAATGCAGCCAGGTTCCCCAGCAACCATGACCTCAATACTAAAACACATACTTGATTGAACACCTTGAAGACAGTCAGCACAAATTGAACATTACATGCATCTTACAAGTAAACTTTGTAGCAAAACAGTTGTTTTGGATTGCATTCGATTTACAGATACATACAAGATACTAAATAGTAAAGTGCATACTGTATGCTCATGTTTGCACTCTACCCTTTACCATGTGCATTGTCTGTGGAGCCAGCCTATATTTCAGAACATACACCAACACATACTTGGTTGTGGCAAATTAAGTGGTTTTCTCTTGACCAACCCCTGTATCTAACAGGGGAGTTGTACATCGGTGGTGTTGGAAAGAGCATGTACAGCAGCCTGCCCAGATTAATTGCATCCCGGGAAGGATACCAGGGCTGCCTGGCATCCGTGGACTTAAACGGAAGACTCCCTGACCTGCTTGCTGATGCTCTTCACAAGGTGGGAGATGTGGAGCACGGCTGCGGAGGTGAGACCAGGAACACACTGGGAAGTATAAATCATTCCTGTAATCTGATTTCCTTGTATTGGAGCAGAGTGAAATTGAAGGAAACCTGAACTGACTAACTGCTCACTGAAAACTAATTACACCAAATTTGTCATGGTATTTAACAGCTTTGTTAAATGCTCCATTACGATTGGCCAGTGAACACATTCTGTGGTTTTATCATATCTGATAATACACACTAACATATAATACGTTCAGTCTGTAGTCAAGTCCAGCTGCTTTTGCTGAGGTCTAATCAAACAAGAAAGCACTCAGTAAAGTACAGTGTTATGCCAAGTCTTAATCATATCAGATAATCTCCCCAGGCAGCCATTGCTTTTACAGGAAACATTAGACAGGTTATTATGACATAGTAGGTATGTAAGTATACCCAAAGTTTGGCTTGAAGGGAAAACTTGGGTAAAAGTCACAGAGTCTCCAAAATCAATAGATGTCTTCCTCTTTGGATGCAAAGTCAGTTTTACACCAGTATGAGTTATCGGTAAGGAGATTTCATGATTACCTATTGGTTGTTGCCTGATAGTGTGGCTTAGGGTCTCCAAAATGTATACACTAAATTATTAATCCTAGAGTGAAGTTAGTGAGTTTGGTTTTAAGAGAACACGGTGTCAGATCAACTGGCAAACTGTTCCATTCTTTAGGCGCATAAATATTGAATGCCTCTCACCGATCTTTTGAAGTGCTCTCGGCAATCACTTTTTGATTGTGCAGATTTTTTTAGATGAAGCTGTCGCAGTGAAACAGAGAGAGGAAGTCAATCATCACATTACCTCTGATGTTTTGTGGAGGAAATTGGTAATCAGTAATCAGTTGCATCACATAATAGCTGGTTTAACAGCTGTCTTAATTCCCTTGTTTTAAATAACCATGGTCTTGCTGAACCTTCTCGTATATGTATATATATATGTATATATGTGTGTGTGTGTGTATGTATGTGTATATATGTATACAGTATATATATATATATATAT
>NC_045745.1:24736357-24738932 GCF_008692095.1 Etheostoma spectabile | reverse complement strand
ATATATATATATATATATATATATAAAATTCCCTTTGCATTGTCATGAAAATGGATAAATAAAATAGGAGAGAAGGCACCTGGTAAATCTACTGTCGACACCCTGTAGGTCCCAGCACCACCTGCACAGAGGACTCCTGCCACCACCAGGGAGTGTGTCTGCAGCTGTGGGAGGGCTTCTCCTGTGACTGCACCATGACCACCTACGGGGGGCCGTTCTGCAGTGACCGTAAGTGCAGGTGTATTACACCTGAATGGGTTGAATGGTGGGAAAAATATACTTTAGTTTAAATCTTTCATTGGTCTCTGATAATGATCAGAAACCACAGTTGAGTGATTGGTTGACGAGTGAAAATATCCGTAAAATATGAATACTTTAAAGAACATTCAGTCAGACTTATGTTGGTT
This sequence comes from Etheostoma spectabile, assembly GCF_008692095.1. Taxonomy (NCBI): domain Eukaryota; kingdom Metazoa; phylum Chordata; class Actinopteri; order Perciformes; family Percidae; genus Etheostoma; species Etheostoma spectabile. The sequence goes on along the minus strand of NC_045745.1, from coordinate 24,738,525 downwards.
TAAAGACTGAAAAAATGAGCAACAACAGATGTCAGTGTAGATTACACCAAACAGTAAGCAGCTCACAGTTGGTGTCTGGGCGTCTTGATGTTCACTGGTTCAGGAGTCTTTCATTGGTATTAAGGAAAACACTATATCCCCAAAATTTGAACTGTTGAAGAGATAAGAGAAATGATTTCTTTAGATTATCTTATTCAGTGGTTCCCAGCTCATTTTGGCTTGTGGATCCCTGAAATTACACAATCTCTACTTGTGGTCTCTCTTGACACGTTTAATGCTTTTCTTGGATTATTTCCTTTAAAGGTTTTAAAAGCTCTGAAAAGGTGAAATAAAGTATTTCACAAACAAAAGTGATACATTCATGGGGGAGGAGTAAGGAAACATAAATTCATCTAACTGAAATATCTTTTTCTTTCTTATTCTTTTAATGATCATGTGGCTCCTCATTTGCATGGTGACATTTCTGATTAATCTGCCCTTATAACTACAAAACCACAACAGTGACATAACTTTGACAACAAGAGGAGCACTCGTGATGATCTCTGGGATTGATTGCCCATTTTAAGCACAAGTCTATGATTTGCATGAATTAAATTTTCTCACACTATTGAAATGAAACCAAATGCTACACAACTTGGTGATGTACTGTATTTCTGACTTGAGTAATCAATTGCACGCTAATTGCAGATGACACGTTGATAACACCACATTTCAAAAAGCTCCAGCCTGATTGCTGATCCGCCTTAAAGAGCCTTCTATGTCCAAAATAAATGACCCGACTTTTACCATAAGCTTTTCATACTTATAATAGCAAGTGATTAACATTAAGCTTATTGGTCCAGTGGTCACGGCGAGTTAAGCTTCATTTGCTGCAGTCATTTAGAATAACTGCAAGAATTGTTCCTTTGTGATAATCATTATTGAAATGTGATGTTATGCAGATTTGTTTTAAGAGAGAAGCCCATTGAACTCTGTAGGGGGGCTATTTGAGGATAATTTGATAGCAACAGTGTGTGTAAGAAAGTTGTGTTGGCAGGAATAAGATATTTGGCATTCACTGTACAGTATATGTATTTTTATATATGAGGAGAATCAAAATACTTAAAATATTAAAATAATACTAATAATATAGTTTTTATCTATTACGTCCCCTACTTTCCCAAGACTGTGCACCCGGACAAAATGTATATTTCGATGTTCAAGCTGTTTTTTGCATGAGCAAGAGGGCAACATGAGGGCGAAACAGCAGAGCTGTGGAGGTCCTGCATTACCCTGTCAGGGTTTAATTAGCAGAAATGACCCAGTTGCTCTACATTATACCACTTATCATACAGCTACTTACTAAAGAAATCTATAATTTTACACAAAATATTGATTTTAAAATTATTTTATTGATTTAAAATGTACGAATGCATTTCAAAAAGAACAATATTAGAAATTGGGAGCAGGAGAGAAACTGCAGCACCAAAACGTTTTATTGACGGGTCTATCAAATTACAATTTCAGGAATGACAACAGGTTTATTTCTTCTTTCTAAGCTCCCCAAAGATATGTTGGACAATTCAGAGCAACGATTTTCAATGTAGTATCTCTTAAAACGTTGTCCACTTTTAATCACTAATTTTAGTAGACAGTGAGCTTTGTTTTAACACTGTTGATGTCTATCTGCACCCAGATAATAGTTCATGGCAGCTGTGTATTGTCAGAGCAGAGCAAGAATCAAGAAAACATGTTGATCTTCATTAAACTTGATAAAGATTCCACTTGAGAGAGGTTACATGTTGGTATGCAGTTAATCAACCCCATCCTATTTTATTTTTTATTTTATCTGTAACTGCAGTTTGTTTGATGCACATCACATCATCTAAGCCTGAATTTTAAACAGCCTAAGGCTAAACCTTCATAGCGCTCAATCTAACAAGGATTGCAAACATGAATGTATGTACAGTAATATTTTGTTGTCAAAGACAGAGGTAAGATCAAGCTGTTTGTAGAATATTGAATACCTATATTGTTGGTTTTCAATGATGTACCGTATGATTCAGTCAGTTTTAAATGGGAAACATTTGGACTGGAGCTGCCAACATATATTTCAAAATGTTCCATGTCACACAAATGTGCTGTGTTCACTTACCAACAGGCCCTGAAATATATATATATATATATAT
>NC_045745.1:24731400-24736347 GCF_008692095.1 Etheostoma spectabile | reverse complement strand
ATATATATATATATATATATAATTTCCAGAGACACCTTTTAAAATCACCAGGTTTTATTTAAGCAGTTCTTTAAAACGAGTGATCTCCTCTCTTGCAATTGTTGGAGAAACCCTAGGACGTATTCTTGCAAGACTGTTATTGTGCAATTAACAGTTTCAAGAAAAAAACAATGTCAATGCAGTGCGTTTGGTTTTCTTCCAGCAGCATTCAGGGAGGACTCTCAATCATCGGCGTGGTAAATGGAATTGCTGGCTGATATCAAAGGTCAAACCAATACATCAGTCCAATGCAGAGGAAATAACTAGCCTCATTCTTTGCATTGAGCCATCATCAATGTCATTAAAACAAATAAATAATGTGACAATAATGTAAAAACACAAACAAATATGTAGGCAGGACAATGGTTTTGTAACCATCAGTATTAGTTGGTACAGTCTGTCTCATCCGTGCCACAAACTGCTGCTTTGTTTTTCTTGCCAACACTAAAGCCTAACAATATTCTCATCCCACCTGTGTCTGTGTCAGCCAAATATTCTAAGAATTAAAAAAAAAAAGGAGAGTTGTGTACTTTACTGATTTACTATTGTTCAGAAATATTACCTCATAAGAAAAAAACAGAGGTGTAGAAGCTTATTGAGCAACTAAGATTCCTTAATTTATTTGTGCTTGAGTACATTAGTATTCATATACAGGAAGCAATTTACCAAGTATGCCACAAACATCTGTGTTAATTACCTCCAGGTCATCGTTTCATTACCAAAGTCACACAGATATACAATGCTGTTCTGTGCTCAATTTCCAGAGCTTCCTTCAGTAAACATATGGGGAATGTAATTATTGGTTAACCTCTGCAGCTATGGATGATTATTTTGCCATAATCATTACATTCATGTGTGTGTGTGTGCACGTGCGTGCAAACGGTTATGTCTTAGTGTATTTGACTATTCTTGTCATTCCTGTCATAACGAAATGTACAACACAGACCAATTATTTCACTTAACCTTCATTTAGTCCATAAGAAACAATGACAACTGTGACAAATGTATTGCAATACAGTGTTAAAATGCACAATAGGAAACCACTGATTTTAACTTATTGTGACACTGTAACTGTTCATGCCCCTTTCGCCCTTCATCATCTATGTCCTCCCACGCTATTACAACCATGTGAGTCCACATTAGTGCGCCACACATTTTACAAACCTATGAAATTCCACGTGACACAGCTTTACTTAACCACACTTGCACCGATCAGCTATCTGCAGAGTGGAACCCATCGTGCCATCAATTTGTAAGTCAACATTTCCTTTGAATTTTTTAATACCCACAAAAGTAATGCAGACTGTACATTGAGCCTCCAGGCATGTAGGCAAGGTACAATTATACAGCACTAGACAGCAGCTGTCTTCCTTCTTTCTTTTGTCATATGGCAGTAAGCAAGCATTGTATCTAGCTTTCATTTTATTTGTGCCAGAAACTAATGGTTTTCCATTTCCTCAAAGTAACTGGAAACATTTTGTATAATCAAAGGATTCTACACTGTAAAACATCGCAGAGGCTTTGGTAAACCTCTATGCAGACTCTGTATACTTGTAATTGTAAGATAAATCAAATTGTAGTCTAGATTTCTGGCTCTGTCTTCTTGCCATTGGTACTAAACATTGAAAATATCAGAGCATTTTGAAGATGATTGTTTTTGGGAATATTAATGGTTCTTTCTGTAGATCTATAACCAAAAGGTATAAGACTATATCAAATTTCATTTTCCCTTTGACCTTCATTTCAGGTGGAGTCATTCCCGATTATAAGTGTGTCCCAAAGGCGACAAGGATAATCCAGGATCAGGTTCAGACTTAATCTCACGCCCCGGGACTGAGGCTCAAGAAAACACATTGCTGTTCATAACATGGTGGCCTACCCAAAATAGACTTGTGAGACACTTCTGAGTTGGGCCATATGAAGTCAATGGTCTGGATCAAGCAGACATATACAGTATGGCAACATAAATATATCTTTGTGTCCATTTAGACATAATTAACAGATGGGAATTTGCTCTCATTTACAGTTAGTTGTCTATACAGACTTTAAGATCACGGCATACTGTACAGTATGCTTCATTCCTTTGTAGTCTCAAATCCCTTAATATTACTTTGTAGACTTGCTGTAAACAGATGTAAGGATATAACTACTACAACTAGAAATTGTCACCATTAAAGAGGCTATATTGTGTTTGAAAGAGCAAGAATGAGGAAGTGGACGTAGAGGCAATAACCTCTCATAGCGGCATTGATTATACAGTCTCAACCACTCAAACGTCAAATTCAGTACAGCTCGTGCAACGTGATACATTAATTGAGCCTTTGAAAAACTGGATGGCAGTCTGTAGAAATAATCATCTAAAATTGGTTGAGCCAAGTATCTGGATTATATTAATTGTTGAGCAAGTTAGGCCCATTTGACTGCAGGAGTTGAAAGAAGGTTTGACCTTTTGTTTATTCTCTACAATTACTTCAGGGGGTTGAAGTCTAAGTCATGACTGAGCTTGGCCTCCTGCTTGCAGAATTTCACATAATGACATTGCACCTACATGTATCCTTACACAACATTTTGCACTTAACCGCTGCATTTAGATCTGAATTATTCTTCACTCAGCCACTTATTGCAGTCTAAGTAGAGAGAGTTATTGTTGGTGGCCCATTTCACCTTATTAACACCCTCTCTGAGTTGACGGTGTGCATCTGTAGCATCATCCTGAAAACCATAAGACTTCTGAGGGCAGTTAATTTATGTTATGATAAGCATTAGTTGGTTCTGCTATTAAGCTTTCAAACAAAGACATTGTTGGATCACAGTCTCTGCCTCTTAAGTAAGCCACTGCCAACTGAACCACAGAGTAATCTCTTGATAAGTGGAACATTCATAGATAGACACTTTCAGATTGATTACAGTAGTGGACTCCATCAAAGTCAATTACCTTTCCTATCTTCGGAAAAAGGCCTATAATTCATAATGGATGGCTGGATGGATGGATGGATCAAAGCTGGTTTTCAAATCCACATGCCTAATTAATTACTGCAAATAGAAATCATGTATGCTCAAGCAGCTTTATCAATATAGCTGATAAAGTTAGATGTTATGATTTTTCCATTAGTTACCATCACCTCAGCCACCTGTCTTTGTCAGATTTGTTCAACATAGAGGCAGTGTAGCCCAGAAAAGATAATCTCTGCCAAATCTCTCCTCTGTGTGAGTCATATGGATACTCCGGGCCTGAAACTGCTGGCGCAGCTCCTCGCTGTTACATCACGGAAGTAAAAAAGCTTGAGCATTTTGAAATTGACTGGTAGAGCTTACAGGGTTATAAAAGTGAATCTGTGATTAACAGAAAGCACTGCTTTAATCTGCGTCATTCTTTTCCAAAATAAAACTAATTTAGTCTTGTGTTCCCGTGAAATACACTACAGGTCAATGCCTGACCCCTCACTGCCTTTTAACAGCTTTGTAGCCTCTTAGGCATGAGTGGAAAACTTTTGACATTTACATAGATGTGAAAAGAAGTCAAACACTTGAGGCAACATAGCCCACTTATTTTGGCTTCTCTGTCCTTCCAGTTTCTCACATTAAAACATGTGTTGTGTTTTTAAAGGATTTTAAGGGGTTTTCTCTAAAGGGCAGTATTATGACATATAAGACGTACTATTCAGGTACCAAAAACACTAGTGTTACTAGTAATCACAGGAGAGCTACCATATCAGTAATCAGACAGGATGTTTTTTTTTTATCCATTCAGCAATGTTTGATAGAATGTTGGACAGACTCGAAGTTACACTGACCCACTGACTCATAATGTTCACTTTGTTGGGCTGTTAAGGAATGAATATAATTGCTTGTGCAAAGAAAAACTGATGTTGGTTTCCAATGGTGCATTATTTGCGTAGACTCTGAGTGAGAGATTTAAGTCATATGACCCAATTATGTTTGATAAATAGCAATGGTAGGGTACACAAATAGTGGAAGGGATTACTGAAATAGCTTGTTTCCACAAATGTAATAAACTGTGGTTGGTATTTAACAAAGAATGTGCTGTTCTAACACACAAAAGGCAGAAAGGACAACAAATTAGATATAATGTTCCTTAAAATGGCAGAAGATGGCATTGAAAGAAATAAAAATGACTAGAATAAAAAATCATTACTGGATGAAATGAATATGCAGTGTAACCAAGCCAAGCCATGCAACAAAGCAGGTGTTGCATTTAGACTATGTCACCTGATGTCTATTAATTTCCCATACAGCTAGGCAACCAGGAAAATTTGTCTAAAAAAAGAGCTCTGCTCATCTAATTTATCTCCTTCCACCTTGTGATTTTCTGAAATGAGTTTTAGTTACATTTTGCTAATCAAAAATGAGTAGTTTGGTTGATGGCAAGTAATTAATGGTACTATGGGGTAATCACAGCCATTCAAAGTTTTACAATTTGGGAATTAACAAGATATCATAAAAAGCAATAAACAAGATGTTATTCTCCAATTATACCAGTGCCACAGCAAATACTAGTTCTAGTATTCCATTTGCATTACCTCTTCAGTGTGGAGATCTAAATAATAGTAAATATTCAACCTATATTTCCTGTAAACTTGATTAGTGATGCCAGGATGTAGTGACAGTGGTGGCCTAAAGGTTAAAGAAGCAAGCTTGTGACCAGGAGGTCGCGGTTCAATCCCCAGACCGAGAGGAGCAAATCTGAAACCACCACTGAGGTTCCCTTGAGCAATGCTCTTAACCCAAACCGCTTCAGTGGAGCTGCTCAGTGGCCAGCAGATCAGACTGTGGTTGTATTGGGCATCCTCCAGGTATAACAGTGTGAATGAGAATTTGTTCTCAATCGATCTACCTGGATAAATAAAGGTTTTATATATATATATATATATATATATATATATATAT
>NC_045745.1:24721070-24731387 GCF_008692095.1 Etheostoma spectabile | reverse complement strand
ATATATATATATATATATATATATATATATATATGCTGTGAAAAAAAGTTAATTGGTAAAACACAGTGTTACCATCAGGACAGAGGAAATACATGCCTTTTCAAAACCTGCATGAGATGCAATTAGAGTCTTTTACACCACCAAGTATTACTAATAGAGTGCTCACAAAGTCACTCAGTGTGAGCACTACTGTCTGATCTCTTCTATTCCCAGTGTTGTTTGTTGTTTAGATAGTAATGTTCTCCTCTATCGCTGCCCCACGGGTATTCCAAACAGAAAACTGTGACTGAATGTATTTCTGTTCAGCTGAAAATGTTTGAGTGCTCATGTTTTTGTTCACCTTTGCATATGACTGTTCTTCTTGGTTAATACAATAAAAAAAATATTGCACGTTGCTATAACCCACTTAAGTATTACCATACTACACTGGGTTTCTATTATATTGCACTTTCTGTTGTAGCAAGGCACTAGAGTAAGTTATTACATCACGTGTGCACCAAGGTGAACATTTTCTAGATAGCAGCAAAGGAAAGATTGGTGTATTTTTTTTTTTTTTACTTCCTTGAAATTAAAGCTGTGTTGAGCAATTTTTACGCTTTGCTAATCTTCTAAAAGCAGGCAATAGCTGTATGAAGCTATAGAACAGGGTTGCTGATTCACAATGTGATCCATAGTAACAGTAACCCTTTCACAGTCATTTCATTTAATTGTATATACAAAGAATTTTGCTCAATGGAGCTTTAGGTATGACAGAAGAATTATTTCTCCATAGATTTAAATAATAAATACAACCATACAAGAACTATTGTATGGAATTCTATGTAATGTGGCGCAGACATTCATGGACTTTGTGAACTTTGGCTTGCCCAATACTTTGGTTAATCCATCTAATAGTTCTTCTTTACAAGGAGATTTACTGTACAGCCTCACAGAGCTGCTAGCATGGCTGTTGACTCTTGGTCTTGTTATTTTAAGGGTTAGGATTAAAGGTAGATTTTTCACTGAAAACAGTTTAGGATCCCAGTGTTTTAATGTGCTCATTAGCCTCACAAATTCACATCATTGGAAATCAGTGATTTGTTCTCCACAAATAAACCTGAGCTCAATCTTTAAAACCACTTGACATTACTTTCCTGACCTCTTACAACCTTTGGGTAAAGTGTCACGGATCAGGATAATTTAATGCCGGTTGATAGCTCATTAAAATGCAAACAGACACGGGCTTCGCTAAGCTATGCTTAACAGATTGGAAAATACAAGCCACACTGCCAGTTTCACTCAGATATGCGACAGGTTATTTCATGATTAGTTATGGTCTCTTATGACTCACCCTGCAAACACTGACTGCTGGAGAGGGAGTTCAATCTTCTGCCAATGTCACACTGACTAACAGAGTTAGGAGACACATCCAAACCTTTATAAAACACACTTCCCTCACTCTGGTCCACCAAGGAATTGAAACAACACTTACATTGTTTGAGATTGGAAGTTACACAATGCAATATAACATCACTCTGCAGCAATTTTTTATTTCCACATCAGGCTTCAATTGGCTTTTGTCAGGTTCCTATTCTAGTATGTCAAGGTGAATACTTAAAATAGAAAATAGTGTTTAAGATGCCTGTGTATGCCTGAGACACTGTGAATTTAATTTATTGTCATAATTGCTGAGCTTGCAGCACATAGTAATTACATTGACTACATCTTCTGCAGATCTATTTCAATACTGTATCTAAGAGTTTCAAGAGCAGGACTAAACACCACTTCTTAGCTTTCTGTAAAGCAATATGAGAAACTGACTTGGTTAGAAGTCTTTCCATAGTTAGAAGTTGCAGTTTAGTACCAGTTTGTCACTACTAGCATGTATAGTCATCCATAAAAAAATAATTGTTTTAATTATTATAGGAATAGGAATTGTTCTAATGTAGGAAATAGAGGAATATCTTTAGTAGTTATTGTATAACCTACGTGCATCAGTATCCTGGCATGGCTAAATCAAATACACTTGATTGTTCAGGTAAATCAATCCTATCACTGGTCTAATTTTGCCTCATATTACGTTTATTAAATAATACTAACATACTTCACCTGGGAGAATTCATCTCTGCCAAACAGATGTTTTGTTGCCGTGAAACAGTCACACATTGAGTGAGAGCACTCATTATGCTCATACTCAATTTGTGCCTGTCATATTCTCACGTTGTATTAACTGCCTGCATTGTTAAATGTAACCAACTCTATTTTGTTGTCCTCAACAGCTCCTTCAAGCAGAAAAGACTTAATATGATCAACTGTGCCAATGAGAATACTGTACCTGGTAGCGTGAAATTATCAAGTGAAGACAGTAATCATCAAATTATAATTTAAAACTATACAGACATTTGCATCCTTTTCTAGATATATTTGTAAATTTGTAAGTATGTGCTAAATAATAAGAAACAATGGTAAGTTTGCAGGAGTGCAAAATGTGTGCAATTTCCAATTAAAAAAGCTCTTCTTTTAAAATAATTTTGTAATCAATAAAATAAAAAAAATGCACGCAAGCTGCAGCAAGTTCATAACATGGTGTAGCAATTTAGGCTACTGGCCCCAGACAAGATTTACCTTTGATTGGAAAGATGATGACACCGTTATTCTAAGTCTTGGTTCGCCTATATAGTTTTGCTTTTGGAGTATTTACTGTTTCTGCATTGTTTATTAATGTTTGCAGTATCTATCTGTCTATCCATCTATCTCTCTATCTCTCTATATATATTCATACATAATGTTATGGCTGGTTGAAAAGATCAAATAATACACAACTACTGCAAAGGGAAAGTGAGAACAAAAATACAGACATAGATATATTCTCCCAGCTTTATCTCACTTTGTGTCTCAGAGGTAGACCAAGGGATAAGCGTCTATTGCAGCATCATAAGTAAACAATAAAACTGGAAGATTACTTCAAAAGAGCTACCAGAAAAGCTGTATATATCAGTCGGAAAAAGCCTTGGTGTGACGACCAATTTAAACAGCCATTGGCAGTTTCAGACTACATAATAACAAAGCTAAGAGCTGGTCAGAAGAACAGTGTCATATCCACAGAGGATGCATCAGAGAGAAGAGTTCCATTTTATAATAACAGGTAATTTGTTAAAGAGGGTATTTAGAAATAATATTCATATAAACACCACTTATTGAAAGAATGCTTTTTCGACATGGTTTTGTCAAGTAACAGCAATCATAATATGACTGGAGGTCAAAATAACCAAGAGCTAGATGTAATTGTGGCATAAATGGTGTAAAAGTGGGGTCAGAGACTCGCCTAGAGGCTCCGTGCTTTTGCACATTAGTGCCATGGGTGTGTAGAGATACAAGATAAAGTCTAAATTGTCTCACATTGGCAGTTAGTGCCTCTGTTTATTGTTACATTTCCAGGATGATAATCCCCAAAGTGTCCCTAAGGCACTGTCCAGTTTTGGGGCTAACATTATGCAAGGCTTGATTACAAAGTGGACAGCTCCCTCCCTCCTGTGACTACCCCTCTGTGCCTCGCTCTGCATGGGAACATGGTGGGATTCACTTGACATCCAGGCCACGCAGCAGCTGAGCCTCAGATGAATGCTAGTCTATGCCAGTCCCGGGGTGTGTGTGTGTGTGTGTGTGTGTGTGTGTGTGTGTGTGTGTGTGTGTGTGTGGTGGGGGGGTCCTTGTCCCTACTGCAGGGGGCTGTATGAGAGGAGAAAGGTTACATTCACTTTACATCATAAAGGCTATATGCACACACAGAGTCCTTCAGAATCGGAGTCTGCCATACTGGCTTTATTTTTGTTTTTCTGTCACTCTAACACTGACAGACACAGTGTCTGTCGCTTACTTATACATGATTCACTCGCAATTCTTTTCACAAAGCCAGAGCTTTCACTCTGTTTGGTGTGTGTGATGAAATTATAACCAACTGTAATGAAGAATTTACGAAGAGAGAGTGGATGCAATGCGGTGATGTCATTGTGATTGTCTTGAGCCTGTGTCAACACTCTGGGTTGAGGATCCTCAACATCCCTTCATTTCAAACTCAACATCAACTGGTAGCATATATGTCATTCCATGTTTCAACTTTATTACCTTAATCATTGTTTATATTGGATTACATATGTCATATATATATATATATATATATATGACTGTGCATCTAAAAATAATACTCTGTCAGTTATTAAAACACGTCTGTAATCAAGTGTATTGGAACTGCAAAATAATTTTAAACATACGCTACACTGCATTACTAATGAGGATTAAGTATCTATCTATAGTATTAAATCTAACAGAAATATGACCATCACAAAAGATACATACAGGTTAATGAACATTCAGCCACTTATAGCTCATATTTTTAACTGATGTAGTGGTGATATTGTTACTTTGTAGACCTTCTCCAAGTAAGGCACCAAAGTCATTTATATAAAGAAAGTGTTGTTACAGTTGCATACTATATTATGATGGTACATTTAGTGCAATAAAGATTTGTTTTTTCTGATGTGCCTGGTGCAAATGTCACCTTGTAATCTTGCTGAACATTCTGACTCACAGGCGAAAAACAGCCTCACATGCAGTCAATACAATTGGACTGTGCTTGGCATAGCAGACAATACATAACTCTTGATATGCTTCAACATAAGATAGATTTCTATACTTAAGGTCACAACTGTCACATTTTCTCTTCAGCCATAGCAACTGGCTGCTACAGTCTTCAGCTGCTAAAGCTGCCTCTGTGTCCTGATAAAAGCCCATGTTCTAATCCTTCACTTTCCCCAGCCCACTTCTGTAACCTATTAAAACTCACGATCCATATGAAATTGGCATTTAGCAGATTAGTTTATGGAAAGAGGACATAACAAGGCACTCAGACGGCTGCAGTGTTCTGTACAGCAGTAATAGTCAAAGCCATTGTAACTAACCCATGTAATTAGCAGACTTGAAGATAAACAAAGGGTTTTACGTATGTCAAACTTTGTGGTGACACTAGAAGCCTACCGTGACTAATTTAAGTACACCTGATGAGGTCCATGGGTTGCTGTAAATAGATTAAAAAAAGAAATACTTTTTTTATGTTAATTTCAGCAAATCCAAGGCAAGTTTATTTTTATGGCACTTTATTATAAATAAACTCAATGTGCTTTGCAATGTGCTTGTGTAAAGACTCACCCACCCAAAGACATTATGAGGCAATTTGGCCTAATGTTACCACATATTTATTATTATGATGAATTACCATTTTGATTTATTTCTATTATTGCAACAAAAACATAAAAACAATCTGCAGTTGATCTACCATCATGGGTCAATAGGAAGTAAGTGCGTTTTGTCTGCAGTCTATACTGCTATTTTCATCCATTGTGAAGTGCTTAGCTATTTAATAAATATCAGCACTACATCCATTCCTGACCCTAAATAAACAGACAGTAATACAAACAGTAAATACACTCCAAAACAGGTTAAACGTGCAGTACATACCTTTGCCAAGGCTCCGTAATCCTCTAAACCTGTTATTAATACAATTTTTTTTTACAAATTTTTACTGTGCATCTGAATCCAGACCAGCAGCAAAAGTTGCTACCTGGTTGCAATGGCATCGTGGGTGTTTGTCACAGTATGGCTGGATTGTTGCTTACCAATCTTTAGCTCTAAAAATACCGTGTTTTAGGGTATTTACAGATTGTTTAAGATGGTTGCTATTGTTTTATGCATGGTTGCTAGAGTGATTTTAGAGAGTGCCAATTCATAGTTCACTATCCCGCTCTACTATCAGGTTTCAGATAACCCTTCATTTAGGTAAACCCTCCTTGCAAATGGGTTAGGGTAAATAGAGTGTCGGTGTGGTGGCCGGAATAAGACTGAGGCAAAGAGAGACTGGCATGAAAGTTTCATCACCATGAAGAGAGACAGAGAGACTAGCAGGTTGTTTCAGTAATGGTTTAACAAGTTGTTTACTTCCCCTCTGCACTTCTTCTTGGGTGAAGTTAAGTGATGTTAAATGCAATAGAAATAAAAAAAAAAATTTTTAACTTACAGAAGACTGATTCACTTATCTGATGATCACACATTGCAATCAATGATTCTCAGTAAGTGCAGTGTTTTTTTTGTTATGTGTCATCACTGAATAGAATATGGTGTAGCTTGTGAGTTCATTTTAAATCTTCCACTCCCCTGCTCTCTTGCTCATTAAGTGGCTACTCGCATGACGTATGGTAATATCAGTTGCTGAGGGGAAGTAAAAAAGGACATGCAGAATGCAAAATAATATTGAAACGCAAAGTAGGGGTGTCCAAAATCCCTCCCCATGTTCTACCTATTGCACTACATTTACAGTACTATCTGTGATATGTCTGAATTCTCAATGTGACGTTTTTGTCAGTGTCAGTGCCCTACTTCCTGCTAATAATCCAATGCATCACCCTCTACTTGATTGGACCACACGTACTTCTCATTCATTTTGATCTCAACTACACACCTGTAAAGTTTCATGAATGTTTCTTGCACGGTTGCAAATCTGGCTGCAGACATAAGCACCTCACAAAAAAAAACTCACACTACAGTAGATGTTTTCCCATGATGACACACACACACACACAAGCACACACACACACACACAAGGTAAAAACAATACCAGCTTCCCTGTCACGGCTAGAGTTTATTATTTAGGGGATATTAAATGAGTGAAAGAATGAGTGAATAAATACATAGGACAAGGTTTGACTGTTGGCCAGAGTCATGGTGTTTCAACGTTTCTCCCTTGCTCTTTCTGTGGCCAAGTGCAGCAATGACAGAAATAATGACCCAGGGCAACAGTATTGACATATATTCTTAAGTCTCCAATTATTCCAGAAAAATACAAGGAATGTCATGTACAGATCTGCACCCAGACCTACTTGTTCCTTTGTTCATGGGCTAACTTTTCACCTTTAAGTATTTTTTGAGATATGCTGTTAACAAAACCAAACATAAAAGGACTAACATAATCTTGGCAGAATGAGTTGTAAAAAGACAAGTTATAATAGAGGATTTTTAGAAAATGAAATATCTCTTCAGCCAGTCAGCAATAAGGTAATGTATTTAAAAGCTTTGGGACAAAGGTCAGTTTTCAGTTTACTTGGGGGCACAACTAAAGGCCTTGCTTAGATTAAAGGCCTCAAGAAGTTTACAATATGCTGGGTCGTTTGCAGTACCTTAAGTTAAAAGACTCTTAACAACCATTTTAAAACAAGTACAACAAGTATAAGGGAGCTCAGACAAAGAAGTAATACAAGCAGATGATCTGGTCTAAAAGTCTACACAACCTTGAACAAGATTTTGTGATTATGACACATTGAAGGTAATGAATGAACATATTAGTGGGTTTTACCTTAATTTAATCAGGCATGGCCACCCAAAACAATTTATTCACAATAAGGCCCTGGCAAAAGATGTATTTCATCTCAAATTTACATCAAAATGACATCATCAGGCAATTTCTTGTGATTTAAGTAGCTACTTTAGTAGCATGAAAAGATAGAACAACTTTTCACGGTGATGGCTGACCTACTGATTTCTAAAGTCTCTAGTCTGAAGATATCACACATAATCATTTATGAAGGGAATCATTCATTTATGAAGTATCATTGTGTAGTAACTTGCTAGGACATTACAAAGGAGAGAACTCTGTGCAAATGTTCCACCATACAAAGTGAAGATTAAGGTTCTGGATAGAGTTAGTATAAAAGGCACTCAAAATAAAATCCCTATAGAGAATCCACAGTGTGCAAAACAAACTGAACACATTATTTTACAAGGCCTAAATGTATAATATAACAATGACTGTGGAAAGGCTGGTTTGAAAATCTTGATAATTGTAGTCCAGCATAAAGTAACATCATTCTCGACATTTTAAGGAGGTTAAGTTGTTGGCACCTATGTCCAAGAGAGTTTTCAACCATAGCAACAGTAAAATCATGCATTTCTGCTGGCGCCTTCTTTTTTTTTTATTGAGCAAGACAAGTAGATAGACGCAAGACAATAACAAAGACAGGGCTTCCTCTTTGGCCAACTATCCTGCTGATGCCTTTACAGGTTAATCATCAAAATTAGGCTCCAGAGTGAAGAAGGGAAAACACCTCAGCCAAGTACAAATTGCATTGTCTTCTGTGATGATGGCCCACTTACCTCAAGTCCTGGCTCAGGTGTTACTTTTGAATGCCACGGCTTGACCAGGAAATAGACAGTCCAAGCAACTCTTCTCACACTCATTTCTTTTGCATCAGTCCAAAGCACAGAAGATTTTTGTTCAGTCAAAATTAAGTGACTATTGTTCTCTATTGTTAGTGGGTCTCTCTCTCTCTCTCTCTCTCTCTCTCTCTCTCCCTCCCCCTCCCCCTCCCCCTTGCTTTCCAGGAGTCATGCTGAGGCTAGTAAGCTCAACTAAACAAGCAAATGGAATCTATTTTTGCCGGCGCAATGTGCAGCCAACAATATGCAACCTACTGTCATATGCAGTGTCTTTTCAGTGGAGAGTGCACACAGCCTGCCAAGACACTGTAATTGCAATGAAAAAGTGGGAAATCATGTTTAGTCAAGGTGTGAATCTGGAAGAGTTCAGAGGTTCACCTTACAGCACTGAATTCTGAACCTTTTGTTTAGCTAGACGTACCCGACGTCTTTAAGAAATATGAAATCTCCATGAGTTTTCACATTGTTGTCAGGTCTGCACACAACATAATCAAACAAACTATGAAAAAAGTAGGCAGTTCTGTTTCTGTTCTGCTACGTTATTATCTGATGATTCTGCCTCCTATATTGTTTATACATATATTTCTATCTGTCGGTGGATCCATTGCGCATTTCAGAGCCTTCATATTTTTCACTCTCTCTCCTTCCCTTGCATCGTCTAAGCCAGGCTTATTTTAGGTGTTGTCGTTTTTAGAATAATGAAATCAACCAAACATCACAACTGCAGGCCATGCCTTTCAGAGGATGCTCGCATTATGAGTAATTAATCTGAAAGTGCTATGATTAATCCTGCTACTTTACCCCCTGGGGCAAGACGGGAAAAATCTTCTCTCAGAAATCCTCCTGGGAACAAACAGTGCACATTAAGGTCTCTTAAGTCTTTCAAACGCTGCACATGTCTTCTCAGATCATGTCATTTGCAAGTTTGCAGGCACATTGACTTGTAATTCTTCCACATACAAATTTTAACATGTTCTCTGCATTGTTTCTGAACTATATATTCCATACATGCTAAATAATTTGATTATTTAAATGCATAGAGATCTGCCAAAGTTCTCTATGAGTCGAGGGGAAAAAGTTTAAAATAGTCTGTAGGAAAAATATAAAAATGTAAATCAAAGGTTTATTGGACTAGATATCTGCAGAAGTTGCAAATATAGGACATTCTATTTTCAAAATCTAGATGTCAATTGGAATTCAATTAAGAAAAAAGCTCATACTCAAATATATTGCCATACATCAAATGGGTATTTGATGTGTATCAGGTATGAGGTTTGTCTGAGAGCCTTTTGGGATGCCCAACTTATTAAATAACCAAGGACAAGACAAGGTTAAAAACACCCAACCCCCCCCCCCCCCCCCCCCCCTTCTTGTTGTCCAGATAGTGTGGCTTTCATCATGTTGAGCAACCCTCAAGCACATAAATTGATTAATGCAAGCCTTTCATTCTAGACAGCTCACACCATGATAGCATCACTGCCTAGAAAGATGCTCACATGCTGGAGAGCCTGACAGTCCAAGTCACTGGCTATTAATCATTCCACTTCAACTTCTCGTACCCAGTCCTCCCGGTTATTGGGAATGAAATTCTGATTTTATTTGCACATGATTGTGTGTAAGTTTGAAATAATTTCTAGTACAGCTTAGGGTAGCTGAGACTCGCTGAAGCTTTGACAGTTGAAATACAGTAAAATTGACTTTTCCAATATCAGAGGATTATTCTTAATGCTTGTCATTGCGTTCCACACCAAATGATTGTTACTGTAAATGTGTTGACATGCTATAGCCAGGAAATACTCTGCATCATCACTATGTCTGTTTGATTAAGCTGGCATGCAGATCTCGAGCATTAAGATTTACTGAATAATATGTAGAAGAGGAACCCCATACAGGATTTAAATCTCCCTCCGATTGGACAGATGGGGAGAAAAAAACCCACAGCTTGTTAAAAATGTATTTATGTTCATAATACCAGGAGATGAATGTCTACATGCTGCTCGGGCACTTGCCATTCTAGAGTGTTATGCCCTCACCCCTCTTCTGTTCTTTTTGTTCAATCAGCCTCGCTTCCCCCCC
>NC_045745.1:24720136-24721060 GCF_008692095.1 Etheostoma spectabile | reverse complement strand
CCCCCTTTCCTGCTTGAGTAATGTCCTGCGTCGCCTTCTTGTCACTATGAGAGGTGGTGCTGCATGGCTTGCCTCTGTCCTCCTGTTTCCATGCGTGTCCTTTCAACAGACTAGGCAATCCCAGCTGATATCTCTATCGACCGTGACTTAGCTTATATCTCTGCAGCCTCCCTACATCTCCCTTTACTTCTCCCCCCCTGCAATCTCTATCCCTCTCTGTGACTCCCATCTCCTCTACCTCCGATTTCTCCCTACTTTTTCTCTTCATTTCCGATAAAGTGTCAATAACCTTCCAATTCATCTTGCTATCATATTTCCCAACCCCAAAAACACAAGCAACTCAGAAACTGTCAGAATACCCCTGAACTCCAATCAGTCACAGCAAGGAATAAGTTCTGCATGACTAAGCAGCATGCGGGCAGAGAGCTACTGAGCTCTCAAACAGAGGGGTGACTTGTATACAGATATGAGGTGAACACATCAGGCAGGGAGCAAATTGATTAGTAGTGTTAAAAGTTATGGAATGCTATGCTGTAAAAAGTCGCAGCTTTGATTTCTTCCAAATGGATTACATACCATAGCCTATAGCGTCCTCAGCCTAATGCAGTGAGCTGCATTATATCTTTTGACAGGTATTTGTGTTTCTTTATCCATGCCTATTGGAGCTCTCGAGTCTTTATGTTAGGAGCACGTCCATACCAATACCCCTGTGTTCATTCTGTAACAGCTCTGACAGCTCACCTAAATCAGGCTCCTCCTCTGCAGTATGATTTCTACGTTTTACTGCCAGAACCTGCAAGCCAGAATCTCTAGCATGTATTTATTCACACAGCCCATTTTCTTGCCTCACTATTGCCCTGTGTGTTTGCGTCGTGGCTGCCTGTTTTCTCTTTCGCTATATCTTCCTGTCTCTCCCTCCCTCCT
>NC_045745.1:24701113-24720126 GCF_008692095.1 Etheostoma spectabile | reverse complement strand
CCCCCCCCCCCCCCTCCCCCAATCACCCTCCTCGCTCATTTGCTCACAGACTAGCTTTCTCAGACGCACACAAACACACACACACACACACACACACACACAGGCACATGCTGTGCTTCGCTGGATCAGAGCCTCTGACTACAGTATGCCTTCAGAAGAGCTCCTTTATCTCGCATTCATTACACCACAACTCCAAGCCAAGATTGAGACTGTCCTGGAATTTCACCCATCCGGGAGTCATTATGATACGGCTGTTTTTTTTAATTAGCATAATTTTTGCTGCAGCAGTCCAAGGCAAAATCTCTTGGTGTGCCTTCCAAGCCATCTCATCTGAGGAGAATCACCTTCCCTCCTCCAGAGACAGACGCATGCAGCTGTCACGTTAACCGTTTGTCAGTCAGAGGCAGTACACCGCAGATCTGGTCGAGGTAACGGGAGAGGAGAAAGAAAAAAAAAGGAGCAGCAGTGAGGGGAATGCAGCAGTAGTCTTTACTGCATGAGACTGAGCAGGTGGAGCGCGAGGGAAGGATCATACTTGCATTTGAAATAGAAACACTCTTGTGTGGATTTCTTCCACACCAGAGGTTACCGTTTGTTGGATTTGCTCCGTCTGTGAGAGAGTGAATGAGGAGCTACTGAGAAATTATTTATTTATTTTCTGGAATTTCTCCTTTACTGCGCTGCTGCAGATACTGCTCCCTCTCTCCCCCTCCTCTCGCTCTCTCTCTCTCTCTCTTTCACTCTCTCTCTCTCTCTCTCTCTCTCTCTCTCTCTAACTCTCTCTCTCTTCCTCCCTATCTCTGTTCTCTTCCTTTTCCCGGGCTAAAGGGGAACAAAAGCACTGGTTCCTGCATCACCTTTCATCGCTGCATCTTCACTTACGCTTATTTTTTATCTCTTTTTCATTTTGCTTAATGAAATGATCCAGTTTCCCACGGAAGCGTGTTATGTCTTCTACTGCGGTGGAGGGGCACTCTTCTTAGTGGGCAGGCTCAGCTGCCCTACAGCTCTACCTGTGGGCGATGGAGACT
The DNA here is from genome assembly GCF_008692095.1 of Etheostoma spectabile. Lineage (NCBI taxonomy): Eukaryota > Metazoa > Chordata > Actinopteri > Perciformes > Percidae > Etheostoma > Etheostoma spectabile. Next base: position 24,719,095 of record NC_045745.1, on the reverse strand, counting down.
CTTATCAGAATTCTTGTCACATGAAGCTCTGTCCTGCTACTTTTCATGCCTAAATATCATGGTTGAGCAACATGCCCGTTTGATATCACAGGCGGATTCATCTCCATTCTTTATTTGGATGTGTATCTTTTCTGCATTTTGGATACACTCTGCTCACTTTCTGAAGAATGTGCTTTGGGATGGTTTTCAATGAGGTTTTAATGCTGGCTTTTCTATGCAGTAGACATCTTGTCATGGCAAAATGTTAAGACAAAATAGATAAGTTGGTTGCTATTCAGTTTCTTCCACAATAACATTAATTGGATTTTGACTGCTTTCTTGAAATCCTTTTTTTTGTTTTTGTTCTTTTTCTCACAAATTCAAAGGATATTTTTCCACCATCAACCAAACTAAGGGATTACGAAAGAAATGGGCTCAGATTGTTACTGAGATGCCCTGTGGTCTTCAAGTTGAACTGTCAGAGACCAAAGCTTGGCCAAGTTGTCTGTCCTGGGCCCACAAGGATCTAATGTACATGGGTAGACTCTTTGCAGCCACCCCTGTGCTTGGACAGCGGAGCAGCTGGTTATGCTGTAGCTTAGGCATGGGCCTAAGTTATTGTTCAAGACTAGCTTTCTGGTTCGCCTTGCTTACTCTACTCCCCATCCAGACTGGAACAGCACGTGTGTCTTCTAGTCTCAGCACCACGCACCATGTCCACCATTTTCACAATAAGCATGGCACTGTTCCTATTGCCATCAACAGGATGCCTTTTCTTACCAGAGGGGGCCATGGTAAGACATTTCCCTCCAACATTCTCAGCTTGCTGTTTGCTGCTTCACTAATGCATGATTTTGGTCATGACTTTTCTATCTGACATTTGTGGCATTTTATAGATAAACAGAGTTCAGTTGTTCCCATATATTGGTGGCACAATTGGTGGCTCTTTTGTGACATGCAGAGGGATACTGGATCCTTTACTATGTCTCTATTTGCTGCAGCCTATGTGCATCATTAAACTCCTTTAGCCACTAGTATCAGTAGTGGTTGCTCTTTTTCCATGTTGCTTTTCAAGATGCTTCATCACCAGTAGAGCTGTGTTTGTTATTTTGCAAATGCACATCAATAGCATGATGAATCATCATTGCAAATCTCTTAATCTTTTTCCATGTGATTCTTAATTGTTAAGCAGCGTAATACACTCACTGTAATGGAGCCAGTTTTGTGTCAAAGGTGATTGCTACAGTACATTGTAATTAGTGATGCATAACAATAGGCATAAAGCGATTATATGTACAGTTAGAGTGAGCGATGAAATAGCAACAATCTCTTTGGTTTTCCATGTGCGCTCAACGTAGATAGAACAATCATCACAGGATTTATGGCAACCATTTTTCCACGTCTTGATAATCTGTACTACATTGTGCAATTTCAACTGAGAGATACGGAGTATTGACCTATCCTCAATAATTTGCATTAAATTGGCCACTCTACTTGAATTGGCTCCTTCAAAGCGCTGACACCAAAGTCATTGCTCCCTTTTATTTGTACTTTGAAATTTCTGTCCAAAGACTCACTTTTATGTCCTATAAAAAGAGACCTGATGGATTTTTAGTGTCTTTTTCACCGCAGCAGTGTTGTCAGTTGCAAAACGGCTAAAACTGTGATGAATTACATCTGCGCTATTATAGCTATATCATTCTGGACCAGGCTTTTATAGGCACGGCACTGCCTGTGATCAAACAGGCCTTAAAAAAAACACTTCAAAGAACTCACTGATAAATTTTCAATTACCTCTGTTGTAGATTTTTTTTACTCTAGATTGTTCTGAAGTATGTGCTTCAGAGCAAGAAATTCAATTTACTGCAAATGATATTGACAGTACTTACAATTCACAAGTCATATCCTCCGTGCCATAATGCACTATGTAGAATGCATATGCAGATTGGTTAACATTGATTGGCATAATGTTCTGAGTTATGTAACCGTTATTACAGAAGCATAAACCATTTAAATAATAAATAAACTTTGAATTTATTAACTGTCGTAAATGCCAAAATTGTGTCAACTAAGCTATCACTTTTGGACACTTGCTTTAATTTAACAAATACATATATATGTGTGTCGAGGCTAGCCAAAGACTTCTGGAGGCCCCTGGGCTACGGCTATTTATAGGCCACCTACCCTGCTGCAATGCCTCACACTCCTCATCCTAAACACAGGTTATTGCATGTATTATTAAACTATTTTGGATATAGGATACAGGATATGGCACGCTCTTAAACAAACACAGACTGGTTCAGATAATGAGCAGAAAACATTCTGAGTACAGTATCTTTGTGGAGAGTCACCCAGGTTATTGAACAGCCAAAAGCACCAACTAAAAAACAGGATCAGTCACCAGGTAATTAGTACTTAGAGCTGCAATGATTTTCTGATGAATTGATTAGTCCATCATAAGATATATAATCTGCAACCATTTAGATTTTTTTTTTTAATTGTTCAAGTGATTTTAAAGTCATTGTAACCAAAAATGCTAACCATTCTCTGGTTCCAGCTTTTTTTTTCTAACAATTTAAACAATCGCTTTTGGTTTTGGACTATTAGTAAGACAAAAAAAGCAACGCCTTCTCTTGAACAGGTCCATATGATATAAAACGAAAATGTATGCACAACAAAACCATCATATCCTACAAAATTAGGAGACTGCCGACTGGTCACGTGACGCTGGATGGCTATGAACACCATGATGCCGAGCGGCAGTTGCTAGTTTTTAAAGCCACTATAGAGCTTTGTGATGCTGGTTCAATTACCACTCATAAGAACATGCATTTCCTGGGTGGGAGGATTTAGTTTTCCCCAGGAAGTGTACTCCCCTCTCTGGCTTGAAAGTCCTGAATGTTAACGTCCGGCTATCCACCCTGGCCACCTCCCTCTGCGGCCAGCTGCATTCTTACACAACGGCTGTCAATGTAGTGAATTCAGAAAAAAACATGGAACATGTTTACGACTTACAGTGCTTAACTTTTGTAGCTTTTTGAACAATGGTTCATGAAAACTGGCTGTTGGAAGACATCTCCTTGAATTCTAGATAAATTGAGATGGGCGTGTCAAGCTATTTTCTGTCATTTTATAGACAAAACACTTAATCAATTAATGGAGAAAATTTAGCAGATTAATCAATAATAATAATTAAAAAATTGTTATAGTCCTAAATAGTTTAACAAGAAATTGCAAAAAGTGCATTTGTTTAATAATTATTACTGATGTACCTTTAAAATGTCCACCTTTATCCTCCAAGTACAAAACACTTTTTATAACTCAGTGTCCATTGGTGCATGGCTGTTTAGCAAAGTGTTCCTCTTTTACTTCAACACAATAACATACGACACATTTACCTCATAAAGATAATAATGAATTATTAACTAAATAATTATTTTTTAAGATTTCTGATGAAAATCCTCTGAATTCAGATATTAGAAGAACATTATTAAGGTTGATAACACATTGACTGAAGAAAGCCAAATCCCAACTTGAGACACATTATGTAACGTGCTTACTGTCCTCAGTTCATATTCCGAGTCTGCTGTGCCGTGACCCTGAGGTTTATTTTTATTTTGTGTGACCATCCATAACTAGTTGTGGGAATGCTTTTTTAATTGAAATGTTGTTTCAATGCAGGTGTTTTTTAACCATACCCCTAAACAACTACAACTGCAGAAGAAAAAGCCAATAATACAACCCTAAGTGCCAAAGGTCTTGGATTTTCTCAACTGGCATGCAGAAAAGATTGCACTGTAGCTGATAAAGTTTAACACATTCAGTTAAAATCTGTGTGGCTGTGGTAAGGCAAAGAGCAGCTAATGCTCCCAGAGAATTGTCTCAAGTGTAGGAAATGGTTTAGTGAGCGTCTTTCAATGATTATATATTTGAGCACAATTCAATACGTATTTGACAGATAGCATGTTACCCTTAAATTAATGCATTAAATGTAAAAGACAATAAAAAATAAAAATGCTGGTCCAGCCCAGTCAGACAAAACGCAATGTTTATTTCAGCTGCAGAAAGGGAAAGAGAAAGGGACAGGGGCATCAGAAGGTCTATCAGAGAGGGCTCTCTTCCCTGTAGGTCATATATTACATTACCCTCAAGGATTATCATGAGGCAGGCCTGCTTGTCATTTTGAGTTTTTGCCAACACGTTGAGGGTGAAACAATTGGACAAGGCAAAGGACAGCGTGTAAGAGCAAAAATCAGAGACCAAGGTAACCACTGCTCTGCTCTAGATCTGCAGCAAAGCAGAACAAACAAGGGGAATGTGAACCCAAGTGAAGAAAGCATTCGCTGTAATAGATAAAAGATAAACTAAGACACATAAGAAATGCAAGGGCTCGATCTTAGCAAAATAGCCAGCGGTGGAAGAAGTACTCTGATCCTTTACCCAGTAGTACAGAAAGTGAAGTACAGAAGCATTATAAGTATCCTCAGTAAAAGTCTCTGTGATATATTAATGTCTTGATGACACAGAAACACATTTAACTATTGGTGAGAACTTATTGTTTGTTCCCTATGACCTTGTTGTGTATTTTTTTTAAAGGACTACCTTACCATCAAGATTATCATTTGTATATCAATTATTCACCCTGTGTTACCTTGAATTCTCAAAAAAGGTTTTGTTTTTCACACATACCTTCACAGTGAACAAAAAATCCACCAACCGAGAAAGTTCTTGATGATTTGAAGTAATCATGTCATCAAAAAATCCCTTAAATCTCACACAACTTGTGCAGTATAATCCAAGTCTTGCGCTTGGACAGGCACGCGAGTCGTGCACCTGAGCAAGCGTGAGACTGTTTATGCAGAGTTTAAATACGAAGGTTTTAGTGAAAATGCAAGTGTTTAAGACGTTTTGAGCTTAAGAAATGTTAACTCAGACTTATATACTCAGACTGATGTAGCCACTATTATTTTAATTAATCAAGAATTTTCTCCATTTTTGGATTCTTCACCATGGAGGCATGTGAAATATTCTTCAGGAATTCAAGGTAACACTGGCTGAGTAATTGATAAACAAATTATCACTATGGGGGTGAGGTATTTAATTAGCACAATAGTCTTCACTGTGGTTGCAAGTGTATATGGGGGGTGGTAAGAGACTGTCAGTGTCTGCTCATATAGAATATTTCAAGCAGGCATGAACACTTGAAAGCAAGCTTCTAATTAACAGTAAAGGATGGACTTGCATGACAAATACATGGACACCAACACAGAGAGGATGTTCATGATGGTCTATTAAAAAAGGACAGGTGTGTTACAGTCATATCTTTTATAGTAAGTACATTATAGATTACATTGCCCTGCTGTGCCATTATATTGCATTGTAAGCCTCTGCTAGACATCTTGCTATTTAGATTCTCTATTATTGTTAAGGAACAAAGTAATCTCATGGTTTGCCATTTTATGAAAATTAAATAAGACACAATACACACAGGAAGATTGTTAATTCAACAGAAAAAGTTATGAAGTGGGGCTGCACCTACTGTAAATATAACATAACTTTTATCATGTTTTCGCTCTCGTAACATGCTGACTTGCCGTCTCTGAGTAAAGAAGAGACGAGCCAAGAATATAATTTATAAACGGCTTATAAACTGTCCAGAAGTGCTCCCTTAACACCTGCTGCAAAGTGATTTTAGAAAACCTCTATAGTGATTGTGAAGACATGATGTAGGTGTTAGGAGTCTGCAGTAAAATCACATGGTATAATTTGGTTTTGCCAAAATGCAAAACAGCATCATTAATGTTCCTTTGTTTGCAGTTTATAAGCAATTTAGGGATGCCTATCACTGCTTAATATCGTTTTAGTATCTCAGAAATCAGATTTGTCATTTAGTATAGAGTCCCCTGTCATTAATATTAAAGATGTAATGTTTAAGGATTCAGTCCAATTGGATCTTGCAACACCAGTGGTCGACATGATAACAAGTGTGGTTTAACACTACAGAAAACACTAAATACAACAGAAAAACAACAGTAGTTGTAACACTGCTAGTAACACTAGTCTGGCTTACCCAATGTACAGTGCTGGACTAAAGCCTGACATCCGGCACCATTCTCCTACACTTCCGCTATCTCCACTTTCTGTTTTGCAAAGCCACGGTCACTGCATCCGCGGCTTAGCGCCGACCAAGACAATTGTGATTTGTTTAAAGAAATGGAAACAAACCAGAGTTTTTTTCCATTATCCTAGAATAATAACTTGTGTGTGGCAGTACATCCCAAGACCTGTCAACAGTCAAATCTGCAGAGTTGAACTTTAATAAAGCTCTAATTCAGCAATAAAGAAGTAAACATTAAACGAAGAGGCTGTTAATGAGATAAAATTACACTTGATAACACGCTGCATATTTTCCTGTGAATTCTGTGGGCGTGTAAAATCTTTTGAGATTTGAATCCCAAGTGGTAATGGCCGACTCTGCCTCGAAGAATGAAAACTAGTCGGCTTTATATTGAGCTAATCAATGAATGTAAATACATTTGAACAACTATTGCGGAATAAACTACAACCATTTAGTATCAAAAATCTGTTAGGATATCATGAAAATGTTAAGGATTATAGCTTTAAATGCAATTACTTATTTTATTGAATTTTTGTATCAATCTTTGCGTTTAACAGACACTCCAACAACAGAAAAAAAGTATATATATATACACACACTGCAATGTCTTCAAACTAAGTTCAAAGAAGTATGGGAAAAAATATATATAGAAGTCACAGTCTCTGCAGGAAGGAATGCTGCGGTCTCCAAAGTCTCCAGAGTCTGTCAGAATTATGATTTAGGTCATAAGTCAGTTTCTCCAAAGGGAGAAGAGACGATATCTATGACAACCACATACCGACCTTTGGAACTTGCGGGGCAGACCACCTCAGTAAAATAAATTTTTTAGCTTGAAATAAAAGAATTATGAACAGATATTTTGTGCCCGTGTCAAAACGATTTTCCAAAGTATGCTTTAACAGATAAAATTATGGGGATAATGTAAACCGTTTACTGTAAACCTCCTCGACCACAGAATGAACATCTTTCCAAAATGTCTGGATGCGATCAAAGGCACAAAAACACCAAATAAATGTACCTTGTTTGTTTTACATTTATAACAAAGATTTGAACTGTGGGGAAACATTTTCTGGAGGTGAACAGGTACAAAATATGGAAAAACTTAAAATGATGTTCATGTACAGAACTCAAAGTACATTTTGGGAAGATTCTATTGCAAATCTTGGTCCAAGCTGCAGACCTAAATGTGACCTCCATGTCACGTTAAATGCAATTTATTTTTAATATACAATGTATTTTAGGTAATAGAGCTATAGGCGGGAATATAAGGAATGACAACTGACACAAATATCCCAGTAATAATTCAAGTAAAAAATTCAAAGACATACATCTGAAAAGCTGTAAAAGTGAAGGCCACAAGTATTCTTGAAATAAAGGCTGTTCTGGTGCATTTTTGGGAAATTACTTTGAAATGTTTCTAACAGGAGGAAGCATGAATGCTGTATTTCAGAATTGCATTTGAGTTCAGTTTCACCACGACCCAAATCATCTGAAGGTTGAGTGGGAGAAACCTTAACATTATTATAGAAGAAGGGGATCGTTTGAGGCTCTCTGAGCTGCAGACGTTCCATTTGAGAACTGACAGTTTGAATACATCTTGCTGATCGAAAGAAAAGACAGCAATTCAACCATAATACAGCTGAAGTCTGCATGCGCCAGCTGTATCTGCAGTTATTTAAGATTCATTGTCAGTGTGGCTTTTAATTTATCCAATTTGATTGATTTGATTGATTTGATTCCTAAAGTCTCTGTTCGCTGTGATGACACTTACTAACTTGAACACCATATTTTAACTTTAAGACCGTATGTCCTCTCTGTCAGGCTGTACACTGAACTATTCATTCTCATCATTTCACTGAGCTGTATTTAATAGACCATGGAAGATGTGTGCCTCAGATACCATAAGTCAGATGACAAATTCAAACTTAATATCTCTCCATAACTCCCCATTTCTGCAAAACTGCTCACAGTGTAGAGATTAATGTGAGTTCATATTCTTAATCAATCAGTTTTGATTTTCCAGTAGAGTGCCCTTGTTGAACTGGCTTTGCCTAATGCCTCCACAGCAACACTTCTGTCATTTTTCCCTACTGGAGGCCATTCAGAAATGTTTATGACTGTGAAAAAAACTTGCCCATATATAGTAATCATGCAGATGCACTCAACTATAAACATGCATGTACTCTACTAGTGTGGTTCACTATCTCTAGACAATGTGATTTAATTGCACTGAGAGTATGAGTAATATACTGTTTGTTCCACTGCTGCTGTTTGTAATGTTCAGGGCCGGCCTGTGGCTTAGGCAGTATAGGCAAATGCTAAGGGCGCAAACCACCAAAGGGGGCCCGGCCGTGCTGTACCTGTAACGTAGGGTGACCAGAAGTCCGGTTCCGGGGACAGTCCCTTATTTTGGCTACCTGTCCCCGGCTGGATCTGTCCCCGGAAATGTCCCCGTTTTCACTGTGACTGAAAGACCCGAAATTGGAATGAAAGAAAAAACGTAGCCGATAATCGCACACCCAACACACGCAGGCTCCAGACCGCCAGAGCCCGCGGTGCTCAGAGAGGTTTTAGAAGTCGTATTTACGATGTAAAAGCATGATTATTTACATGGAGTCTGGTGCGTTTAGCGAACCAATTTCGCGGACTTTTATGTTTAAAAAGGATCTTAATCTTTAACAGAAAGGTCGACCTCCTTAGAAATCCTTCCCTAATGTTGTCAGACACTTAGAATATTAATCTGAGTCTGTTAGCAGCTAAACAAGCACTTTTATGAACGTAAATACAACCTGGACAATTATCCTATTAACTACATTGCAGGGATCCGTTTAATATGCATCACTGTCAAAGGAAAATATGCCTCAGTAGTTTTTATTGTGTCTGATTCTCAATGAGCTGGGCAGAAACAGCCTTGAGCAATAAAGCAAAAGCTGTCAGATAAATGTAGTCAGTAAACATTACAACATATGAAATATTGAGACTTTCTATCTTGAAAATATAAGACTTTCTATCTTGAAATATTAGGACTATAAGGACTTTCTTCTTGAAATAGGACTTTCTATCTGAAATATTAGGAATATAGGACTTTCTATCTTGAAATATTGAGACTTTCTATCTTGAAATATTAAGACTATAAGGACTTTCATCTTGAAATTTAGGACCATTAGGACTTATATTTTGAAATATTAAGACTTTCTATCTTTAAATAGGACTTTTTATCTTGAAGTATAAGGATGGACTTTTTATCTGAAATATTAGGACTTTTATCTTGAAATATTTGGGCCTTTTTATTTGAAATATTAGGACTTTCTATCTTGAGGTGTATGGGTGGAGTAGGAACTAGCAGCAGGGGTGGGTCTAGGATGAACCTTGGGGGGGCTCAGCCCCTAATGAGAACAGTCTAGGTCTAGTGTCCCCGTTTTAAGTTTTAAAAATAAAAACATTACGTGTTTTGGAGGTAAATACGCTTCTGAGCTGAAAATGTCCCCGGATTTTGTCTGAGAAATCTGGTCACCTTACTATAACGTCACATATAAAAAAACAAGCCCGACTTCTTTTACCTGCATCTAAATCTCATAATGTAAAGCGTCTAAACTGTCTGGTGCCCAGGGGAGGAAAAAAGAAAAGTAGGGAGGAAAAACGTGACAAAGACAGAGGTAATGTTACAGTAAAGGGATGATGATAATGATATTATTTGCTGTTGCAGAACAATGATCGATAATAGCATTAGCCGTTAGCATGACATAGTTGGCTAATCAATAAATATCGAGGGCTATCTGGTATTTAACATCAGTTAACTGTACAATGATGCAAGGGGGCGCCACCAAAATCTTGCCTAGGGCCACAATTGTTAGGGCCGGGCCTGGTAATGTTACAGCTAATACTAGTGGCCATTTGAATGTCATGATTCTTTTTCAGCCTCTAAAATTCATGATTAGTATGAAAGCTAATGCTCTCTCACAAAATCAGGCCACATGAATTGTAACATGAATGCGCGATTCTCTACAACGGGAGGTTCAGGGGGGAGCGCTTAAACCTTTTCACATCAAAACTGTTATGTGCAATGCAAATGACCTCAGTGTCTTAGTGTATTTTGCAAGTCCTATGAGCATGTGCCTCGTCTCTGGCGTATTCAGCTGGCTGAGAGCGCAAGTGAAAAGGACAGGATGTTTGAGTGGGGAGCATCCACGGCACAACAAAGAATCCATACTGTTAAATTTATTGTATAGACATCTAGAAAGACACGGCAGCCAATCATGCTTGCTTTATAGAAATCTCTGAGCTGCCTTTCCTCCATCACAATGTCTAAAAAGCAGATGAGCCATCATATCACCCTATGATCTGCTGCTCTCTGTAATATATTAACCATCAAAAGAGCTTAAATGCTTACAAGTGAATGTTTACAATAAATGTGCTAATTATGCTATTATATCAGAGTATAACAATGCATTTGTACAGCATAATTAAGTATCAAGGTCCAGTGATAACAGCACACATTGCAGATGAGAATCTCCAAGGGAGCCCCATTATTCGAGCACAGTGCACTGTATGGCCATGAGAGCCAGGCAGAGCGCTCCAGAGAGAGAGAGAGAGAGAGGAGAGATAGGGGAGCTGCTTTAAGGGAGAGAACTATGATGTTTATGGCAATAATCTAACAAGACTGATTAGTGTCTGCTAATTGATGCAGTCAGAAAGAAGAGCAGATATAGCAGGAGACAAAAGACAGAGACAGAAGGTGAAATGAAATGCCTTACGTTATGACTAATGCAGGACTTACTGCTGTCTATAGACAGATGCTTCTGTATTCCAGCAGGTGCATTAGTATTATATTTATGATGCACATTACAAGTATGTGTCACCTCCTATTCACCCTTGAGTTTTTCTGCGTGTGCTCATTTTTCTACAGCACTGCACAAAACATACAGTTGTTGTAGTGAGGTGTTTCCTTGACAACGGAAAACCTTTTTCTTTACATTGGAAGAATTCATTTAGTAAGTTCTTAACGGTGTTAGGAAAAAACGAACATGTGCAATTCATGGTTTCAATGTGCAAACCAAAAACACATGTAGCCTGTAGATAAATGGTTGATAAAGTTTGATATACCAACTGACACTTACTAGCTTACTTACTAGCACTAAAATTCAATCAAATACAGACGCTCACATCCACCGAAGACCGTCAATGTAATTAAACCCAAATGTAATTGTTCTAGCGTAATATCATCAATGCACAATATTTTAATTCTCACATGGCCAACTCTGTAATCATACCACCGTCTTGATGACGTGAACACTCGCAAGGTGTTAATATGATCATTATCCATCTCTACCATCATCCCTATTATGTAAGTGCAGTATCACATGTTAAATCACATGAAATAGATTTTTTACATGAGATGTCTCAATTTTACATGTAAATATCTGAAAATTGGTCTGTGTATGATAGTTGATTGTGAATTGGTTGTCATTTACAGTTAAACATACTTTTTATATTAAATTTTTTCTTTTTTCATAAATTTCTGTGGGTCATCATGATGGTACCAACAACAGTAACAATTTCAGTTTTGTCAGAATTTCATCTCTAGTTACATACTATGCTTTCCTCAATGCTTATTATTGATTATACAATACATAAATTCATGTTTCTTTGTAATCTTTTTTTTATGTAGCTTAGTTACAATCAAAATGATCCAGTTTTATAATAGTGAAATTTACTCACTACATTGCAGAATGTAATGAGTGTAATGATCTCACCGGGTTCAGGCATCCAAAATTGAGTACAAAAAATTCACGAGGTTCGATTCTTCTGAGTATCCTATTTAAATTAAGGTTTAAAGCTATATTGCACAGAGAAATTGGAAATGACACCGGATGGTGAAATTGGTCTCAAAATAAGGTGATTGACCACATCATGGCTTAACTGAGTTTTGTCTGGTTTCACAAGAACAAACAATCATGAAGGGTTGTACAGTGTAATGAAATGCAGGATTATAGCCTGTGTGAAGCTCAATGTTTGAGCAGTGCAATTACATTATCAGCATAATAATATTTGATGCAGGGCGTTTTAGTAGAATGTATTAGATTGTATATGGGTGCATGATGTTGTGTCCAAAAATCCATTTTAACTGTGGAAAAAGCAAAGAGGTCTAGCTCAAGCAGGTGAAAAGAAAAGAGATTTCATTGATCAGAATAAGGGCACAATTAGAGGCTAGAAGCAGAAACATTCACAGAAAGAAACCAATAAAACCATCATTGAGATTCTTACGTAGCTAATGTCACAAATCACATTTGACTGCAAACCCCAGACGTGAAATCTCAGTGAGAAAAATATTTGGTTAGAAACAAACGCTGCCCTTTCAATTAAAGCCAAAGTCAGTACAAGGTGTTTTAGTCTTTGGATTAAGTGTTTAATGTTAAGAAGGCATCCATCCAGCAATTGCACTCTGTCAGTAACAAACCTGTGGCGGAGTGCCCATTATACTGAACAGAAGAGTCCTCAAGTCTTTGAATATGATTAAATGAGGCTACAATTTTGTCTCAAGTGTTTTTCAGTGCTTCACTTAAAACCACAGGCGTGATTTTGGTGGAAAAGGTGGGGAAGGGTACCTATCAGATCTCGTCATGCGTCATTTGTACCCACCACTTCTTTTGAAAACCCAATCTCAATTTAGTTTAAAAAGAAAAAGAAAAAACAAGTTCATAACATATAATTCTTGAGCGACAGATGCCAACAAATCCACAAAATCTCACAGGGCAGGCACAGAAACAGCGGTTCTGCTGCTGCGCAGGCTACACACTCTCTGGTCACGATTAAACTCAATTCAATTCAATTTATTTATTTATATATATTACATATTATTTATAGTATCAAATCATCAATTACAAAGCCCCAGCAATTCTAGTAATTCCCCCAAGAGCAAGCAATTAGTGCGACATGGTGAGGAAAACTCCCATTTAGGAAGAAACCCTGACAGACCCAGGCTCTTGGTAGGCGGTGTCTGACGGTGCTAGTTGGGTGTGATGAACAGTGGCAATAATAGTCACAAAAAAGATAATGGAACAGTGACTGCAAATAATTAGTCGTAGTAGTTCATGTCATAGCAGGGCACTGGTTACAGGGTGTAGCGTGGCATAGCAGAGCATTGGTGGCCGTAGCGGGATGCAGCAGGGTTCAGAAGGACACAGCTGGACACTGCAGGGCATCACAGAGCATAGCAGGTTGTAGCAGAGAGTGTAGCAGGACCACTGCAACAGCTGCAACCAAGATCTTGTGCCATCCTAATCCAAGGAAGTAGGCTGTGCGAAAAGAAAACAGAAGGAATCCGGGGAGTAAACTCACCAGAACTAGGTTAGTAACAAGCATTCCTGGGACAGGATACACACAAATGGAAAGGGAGAGGATAGAGCAGCTCAGTATGTCAAAGGAAGATAGGAAAGAAATCCCCCGGCAGTCTAGAAATAAAACAGCATAACTAAGAGAGGCAGGTTAAGGAGAGGAGCCTGGTCAGGCTAGAACTCTCCCAGCGCGATCGGGCTTTACTGGCCTACTCCTCTACTTTTATGATATTATTGATTGTGTTTGATGAATCTGACGACTATGACGAGAAGCAGGTGGGCCTGGCTAGGCGGATGCTGCAAATCCTCATTCCCTAACTATAAGCTTTATCAAAGAGGAGGGTTTCCAGGTTATTCTTAAATGTGGGTGATGGTTTCTGCACCCTGAACCAGGCTGGGAGCTGGTTCCACAGTGAGGAGCCTGATAAGAAGGTCTGGCTCCATTCTACTTTAGAACTCTAGGAACACAAGTAGCTCTGAATTGGAAGCGTAGTGCTCTAGTGGGACAATAAGGCACTAAGAGCTCTGTGGAATGATGGTGCTAGACCATTTAGAGCTTTGTAGGTCAGGATAAGGATTTTTAATTAAATTCTGGATTTTACAGGAAGCCAATGCAGAGAAATTAATACAGGAGAAATAGATATCTTTTCTTAGCTTGTCAGAACATGCGCTCCAGCATTGCACAACACTGCAACATCTTTTTTTGTAAAAGTAAGGCTTTCTTCTTCATAAAACGTGTCGGACATCACATTTTGTATACATTTTTATCATTCACATTAGTAAGCTCAGGACACCGTCTTTCAAAAACGTGACCTGCGTGAAAAAAAATGAATGCGTCATTTTACCCAGCACTTCTGAAAAGCACTTCCAATGGTCTCTGTCCCCAGCACATTTCAACCAAACTGACGCCCATGCTTAAGACATTAAGGAATTGAAGAAATCTGTAAATAACATGTATTGTGATGTACAGTGTGATGTATTGTTGTTCACATGTAACATATTGACTATGCATCTATCGAAGCATAATAATTAATATAATGAAAATGTGTCTCTCTTTTGGCAGTCAATCACACTGCCGTCCGAACCCTCAACACAGAGAAAGCTAACTTTGACTCAACTTAAACACTGCGTGGACCGCATAAATGGAAAATAGCTTTGATTGTGGTGCCTCACACCCAAACAATTGAAATAATATTGCTATTTCCAATTTAATGAACAATCTAAGGTGACAGAAAGGTAGCAGAAAATCTATCATATCATGAAAAGGTGTGATTTACAAGATGAGCAGCAAATAGATTTCAACACAAGCCTGAATGGTTTTCCAACGATCCACACTCTATCATTTACAAAGACCCAACAATTCCCCCCAAGAGCAAGCATGTGCTCATTGACCTGACAAGTAATGATGCTTTTATGATGGTTAATATAAAATCCTGTAAAAAAAAAGAATATACACATTGAAAGCTGTAGCTAATATGTCCCCTCTTGTATTAGTGCTTAATTCTATAAAATCGTAAACTATGCCCTCATTTTTGGATGTCCACAGTGTCGCGACCCAGCCTCAGTATTTGCGGGGAGAGCCATGTGTAATCACAATAAAACTGCTGCATTTTGTTACAGCTGTGAATGTAAAGCTTCATCATACTTTGCAAATTAGGCGCTAACTGTGATTTAAGAGTAAAGCAAACCTTTTAATAAATCCTGGTTTCTCTCAGCCTACTGCGTTATAAATGAATGATGGTGTCTGTGCAGTGGGGAGGAGGGTTAGTGGGCTGTGTGAGATGGACAAATCTAAATCTCATCTTCATACTGGTGATGGAACTGAAAAAAATATACAATAAATAACTTTTTTCTCCATCTGTTTTTTTCCCTGCTGGGACCACGTACATCTTTGGGAAAGGGGGGGCTCTCATCACATTCACCTGGGCCCCAAAAGAGCGGGCCGAGCACCGAGCCGACCGGTTAGCCGTGGGCTTCAGCACTCAGCAGAAGGATGCCATCTTAGTGCGAGTGGAGAGCACCCACGGGCTCGGAGACTATCTTCAGCTGCACATAGTAAGTATGGAAGAGCGTAGCAGAGTCCAGTCATCAGGAAGCTTACATTTCTAAAATGTGGAGGAACATAGACAATCAATGTAAGATGATGCCGCAGAGATTGTCAGATATGATCTGCCTATAAGTAAGTATAGTAGTAATAGTTGTAATATTTGAGGGCAGACATATTACCTGTACAGCAAGTCACAAATAACCCAGAATAGCACTATGGGCTTTCCTAATATGCTGTTGAATGTATACTCTGTGAACATGGACACAAGAAACATTATTTTTTTAATTAAAAGCAGTGTTAAAAAAACAACCAAATAACTTAGATCAGCAGAAATCAGGACGTTGGAAGTGGGCAGTTAACTGGAGCAGTGGAAACTAGTCCACTCTGTCTGCAAACACAAGATAACAAACTTCCAGTCATGTTCTACCATGTCTACATAATGCCTGAGCATATCAGTGAGCAGTGTTATTATGAGCAATAGTTTTCCAGTTTTGGGGCAAACGCAGTGGTGACTGACAATGAAATACTTTTATTTTATTTTTAACACATTTTTCCATCTCTTTAATTTTTAAAGGAACTCAAATAAAAAAAAAATTAAAAAAATCTTTAGTTTAGATGAATGGCTCTTTCAATCAATTTGGGATAGCTAGCTGAAAGTAGAGTATTGTCAATAGCAATAGAATTGTTGTAAATAATAAGTGGTAAAGACCGAACAGTAAAAGCATTTGGATAAAGTGTGTTAACCAATGAGGGAAACATCATAATGTCTCTAGATATGTTGATAAAGCACAAAAGCCTTTCGGCATAATATGATGCTGCAATCTGATAAATGAAATACAAGATACTTATATATAACAATACTATATACAGTATTTAAATGATCTTTTATTTTAAATCAAAATTTGATCTTGAATGTGCATTATTCTAACTTGGCACAGCGTTTGTCACAGCTTGTGTGATTCACCGATTACATTGAGCCTGATCCAACATAAGATGAAATAGGAACAAAATAAATGATTACCACAAGATAGAGTACAAAGAGCAGTAGATGATGCAGAGATGCTTCTGGTGATAAACACGTGTGTCTGTTGTGGAACAAGTGATCTCAGCAGCATGCCAGCATCTGTCTTCTAAAGGGAAATCGCCTTTTAGCATGTAGCCACAGGACAGATGTGCCATGATGAAGACCAGAGGGGAGATCTGTCAAACGTCAGCGTGTGGTGTTTATAATAAAATACACCTGTTGTCAAAAGCAAAGACAAAATGCAACTGTAGTTTGACTCTTATTAGCAGACACTTGTAAAGAAGCTCATAAAGTCACAGACCCTGTCCTCAAAAGTAGAGCGTTCTCACATTCACAAGTTACTATTCTTACGCCACTGAACTGTTTTAACTATTTCAAACCTCTTAATGGCGGAAGGAGGAGTATACTCAAATGTATTTTTGGTAAATCTTCTGAGAGCATTTAAGGTATAAAATATATAACAACCATGGTTATCTTGGAATAGCTGAACATGTACATGGATGAGTCCCCGAGGAACCCCCGATGAATCTGAGCGGATGGAAACGTAGCATAATTAAATCTGAGATATTAACAATAAAAAATAATATAAGTTTGCTTCTTTATTGAATATAAGTGGTTTTAAAGGTTATCTGCATTTGTTCAGAATGCAAGACTGTGCATTTTTTCCCCGTAACAACATGTATTTACATAATACTAGCTCTCTTCTTTGGTGCACCCACACAAGCAAAGATATGTTTTATGTTGTTTTAATATAACTACACAAGTGGCAGGGGCTGCAGTTGGGAGCTACATTATGAGTGTGTGGGTCATGCTAGACTACATCAGCCCCGGCCTTTAGAGTCTACCAGATAAGCCCAGTGTTGCTGGATGTGGGGCTTCCATGGCCCCAGGCTAAACTGTTAACCAAATTTCAGGGTTTGGATAAACAAAGATATCTTATCCCCCTCAGACGGAAATCGGAAATTTCATTATCATTTAAAGTGTTTCCAGTCCAATCAGTACAAATTGATATTAATAATATTCAGTTAATGCTTCACTATTCAAGTTGGTGTGTTATGATAGTTAACGTGGCCTTCAAAAGAAGTAAGCTAAGGATTATAAAAGGACATTGACATGAAAAAAATGGTTTTTATATTGAAAAGAGCTATCAGTCGTCAATCCTTCCGGGCGCGATGTTATGTGATGTTCACATATTTGGCCTGGTTAAGAGTCTGCGCAGCAGCACTATCTAGACATGTTTGGTACAAAATCCTCCCTGGATGTTTCCTAACGGATCATTTAATGAAACTGACCTTGCCAGCTTGGTGCTAGTAAATGAAAAGTGCTGTCTGCATGAAAAGCCAGCTGAAAAGATTTCTTCCGATATCCGCCAAGCCATGGTACCCTGACAGATTGCTTACTTGGACACCTTGTGGAAGGGAATCAAATAGTTCAAATGGTCTTAAAGTTGTCTTTTATGGTTCTCTAACTAAGCTTCCTT
>NC_045745.1:24700970-24701088 GCF_008692095.1 Etheostoma spectabile | reverse complement strand
TATTAAGACTTTCTATCTTGAAATATTAGGACTATAAGGACTTTCTATCTTGAAATATGGGGACTTTCTATCTTGAAATATTAGGACTATAAGGACTTTCTATCTTGAAATATTGAGA
>NC_045745.1:24690054-24700945 GCF_008692095.1 Etheostoma spectabile | reverse complement strand
AGTCCATAGTTAAGATAAAAGTCTTAATATCAAAATAAAGTCCTAATGGTCCTAATATTTCAAGATAGAAAGTCCTTATAGTCTTATATTCAAAGAAAAGTCCAATATTCAAGATAGAAAGTCCTATAGTCCTAAATCAAGATAGAAAGTCCCATATTTCAAGATAGAAAGTCCTTATAGTCCTAATATTTCAAGATAGAAAGTCTTAATATTCAGATAGAAAGTCTCATATTTCATAATGTTGTAATGTTTCACTGAACTACATTTATCTGACAGCTTTTGCTTTATTGCCAAGGCTTGTTTCTGCAACAGCTCATTGAGAATCAGACACAATAAAACTACTGAGCATATTTTCCTTTGACAGTGATGCATATTAAACGAGATCCCTGCAAGGTAATTAATAGGATATGTCCAGGTTGTATTTACGTTCATAAAGTGCTTGTTTAGCGCTAACAGACTCAGATTAATATTCTAAGTGTCTGACAACCTTATGGAAAGGATTTCTAAGGAGGTCGACCTTTCTGTTAAGATAAGATCCTTTTTAAAACATAAAGTCCGCGAAATTGCGTTCGCTAAACGCACCAGACTCCATGAAATAATCAGTGCTTTTTAACATCGTAAATACGACTTCTAAAACCTCTCTGAGCACCGCGGGCTCTGGCGGTCTGGAGCCTGCGTGTTGTTGGGTGTGCGATTATCGGCTACGTTTTTTCTTTCATTCCAATTGTCGGTCTTTCAGTCACAGTGAACCGGGACATTTCGGGGACAGATCCAGCCGGACAGGTAGCCAAAATAAGGGACTGTCCCCGGAAACCGGGGACGTCTGGTCACCCTACTTTACGGTACAGCACAGGCCGGGCGCCCCCGGTGGTTTGCGCCCTTAGCATTTGCCTATACTGCAAGCCACAGGCGGCCCTGAACATTCAAACAGCACAGTGGAACAAACAGTATATTACCATACTCTCAGTGCAATTAAACACATTGTCTAGAGATAGTGAACCACCTAGTAGAGTACATGCATTTTTTAGTTTGATGCATCTGCATGATACTATATATGGGCAAGTTTTTTTCACAGTCATAACATTTCTGAATGGCCTCCAGTAGGGAAAATGACAGAAGTGTTGCTGTGGAGGCATTAGGCAAAGCCAGTTCCACAGGGCACTCTACTGGAAAATCAAAACGTTGATTAGAATATGAACTCACATTAATCTCTACACTGTGAGCAGTTTGCAGAAATGGGGAGTTATGGAGAGATATTAATTTTGAATTTCATCTGACTATGTTATCGGAGGCACACATCTTCCAGGGTCTATTAAATACAGCTCAGTGAAATGATGAGAATGATAGTTCAGTGTACAGCCTGACAGAGAGGACATACGGTCTTAAAGTTAAAATATGTGTTCAAGTTAGTAAGTGTCATCACAGCGAACAGAGACTTTAGGAATCAAATCAATCAAATCATCAAATTGGATAAATTAAAGCCACACTGACAATGAATCTTAAATAACTGCAGATACAGCTGCGCATGCAGACTTCAGCTGTATTAGGGTTGAATTGCTGTCTTTTCTTTCGTCAGCAAGATGTATCAAACTGTCAGTTCTCAAATGGAACTTCTGCAGCTCAGAGAGCCTCAAACGATCCCCTTCTTCTATAATAAGGTTAAGGTTTCTCCACTCAACCTTCAGATGATTTGGGTCGTGGTGAAACTGAACTCAAATGCAATTCTGAAATACAGCATTCATGCTTCCTCCTGTTAGAAACATTCAAAGTAATTCCCAAAAATGCACCAGCCAGCCTTTATTTCAAGAATACTTGTGGCCTTCACTTACAGCTTTTCAGATGTAGTCTTGAATTTTTACTTGAATTATTCTGGGATATTTGTGTCAGTTGTCATTCCTATATTCCCGCCTATAGCTCTATTACCTAAAATACATGTATATTAAAAAAATTGCATTTCCGTGACATGGAGGTCACATTTAGGTCTGCACTTGGACCAAGATTTGCAATAGAATCTTCCCAAAATGTACTTGAGTTCTGTACATGAAACATCATTTTAAGTTTTTCCATATTTTTGCCTGTTCACCTCCAGAAATGTTTCCCCCACAGTTCAAATCTTTGTTATAAATGTAAAACAAACAAGGTACATTTATTTGTTTTTTTGTGCCTTGTGAGCATCCAGACATTTTGGAAAGATGTTCATTCTGTGGGAGGAGGTTTACAGTAAACGTTTACATTATCCCCATAATTTTATCTGTTAAAGCAACTTTGAAAATCGTTTTGACACGGCACAAAATATCTGTTCAATATCTTTTATTTCAAGCTAAAAATTTATTTTACTGAGGTGGTCTGCCCCGCAAGTTCCAAAGGTCGGTATGTGGTTTTCATAGATATCGTTCTTCTCCCTTTGGAGAAACTGACTTATGACCTAAATCATAATTCTGACACTCTGGAGACTTTGGAGACCGCAGCTCCTTCCTGCAGAGCGTGTGACTCTATATATATTTTTTCCCATACTTCTTTGAACTTAGTTTGAAGACATTGCAGTGTGTGTTATATATATACTTTTTTTCTGTTGTTGGAGTGTCTGTTAAACGCAAAGATTGATACAAAAATTCAATAAATAAGTAATTGCATTTAAAGCTATAATCCTTACATTTTCATGATATCCTAACATTTTTGATACTAAATGGTTGTAGTTTATTCCGCAATAGTTGTTCAAATGTATTTACATTCATGATTAGCTCAATATAGCCGACTAGTTTTCATTCTTTCGAGGCAGAGTCGGCCATTACCACTTGGGATTCAAATCTCAAAGATTTTACACGCCCACAGAATTCACAGGAAATATGCACGTGTTATCATGTAATTTTATCTCATTAACAGCCTCTTCGTTTAATGTTTACTCTTTATTGCTGAATTAGAGCTTTATTAAAGTTCACTCTGCAATTTGACTGTTGACAGTCTTGGGATGTACTGCCACACCCAAGTTATTATTCTAGGATAATGGAAAAAACTCTGGTTTGTTTCCATTTCTTTAACAATCACAATTGTCTTGGCGTGCGCGCTAA
Source organism: Etheostoma spectabile (assembly GCF_008692095.1). Taxonomy (NCBI): domain Eukaryota; kingdom Metazoa; phylum Chordata; class Actinopteri; order Perciformes; family Percidae; genus Etheostoma; species Etheostoma spectabile. The sequence continues at coordinate 24,697,877 of NC_045745.1, read as the reverse complement.
GCCGCGGATGCAGTGACCGTGCTTGCAAACAAAAGTGGAGATGCGGAAGTGTAGAGAATGGTGCCGGATGTCAGCTTTATTCCAGCACTGTACATTGGGTAAGCCAGACAGTGTACTAGCAGTGTTACACTACGTTGTTTTTCGTTGTATTTAGTGTTTTCTGTATGTTAACCACACTTGTTTATCATGTCGACCACTGGTGTTGCAAGATCCAATTGAACTGAATCCTTAAACATTACATCTTTAATATTAATGACAGGGGACTCATACTAAATGACAAATCTGATTTCTGAGATACTAAACGATATTAAGCAGTGATAGCATCCCTAAATGCTTATAAACTGCAAACAAAGGAACATTAATGATGCTGTTTTGCATTTTGGCAAAACCAAATTATACATTGATTTTACTGCAGACTCCTAACACCTACACTGTCTTCACAATCACTATAGAGGTTTTCTAAAATCACTTGCAGCAGGTGTTAGGGAGCACTTCTGGACAGTTTATAAGCCGTTTATAAATTATATTCTTGGCTCGTCTCTTCTTTACTCAGAGACGGCAATCAGCATGTTACGAAGCGAAAACAGTATAATTTAGGTTATATTACGTAGGTGCAGCCCCACTTCATAACTTTTTCTGTTGAATTAACAATCTTCCTGTGTGTATTGTGTCTTATTTAATTTTCATAAAATGGCAAACCATGAGATTACTTTGTTCCTTAACATATAGAGAATCTAATAGCAAGATGTCTACAGAGGCTTACAATGCATATATTGGCACAGCAGGGCAATGTTCTATAATGTACTTACTATAAAAGATATGACTGTAACACACCTGTCCTTTTTTATAGACCATCATGAACATCCTCCTTGTTGTGTGCCCATGTATTTGTCATGCAAGTCCCCTTTACTGTTAATTAGAAGCTTGCTTCAAGTGTTCATCCTGCTTGAAATATTCTATAGACACCACTGACAGTCTCTTACCACCCCCCATATACACTTGCACCACAGTGAAGACTATTGTGCTAATAAATACCTCACCCCCATAGTGATAATTTGTTTATCAATTCCTCAGCCAGTGTTACCTGAATTCCTGAGAATATTCACATGCCTCCATGGTGAAACAATCAAAAATGGAGAAAATTCTTGATTAATTAAATAATAGTGCTACATCAGTCGGAGTATATAAGTCTGAGTTAACATTTTTAAGCTCAAAACGTCTTAAACACTTGCATTTTCACTAAAACCTTCGTATTTAAACTCGCATAAACAGTCTCACGCTTGCTCAGGTGCACGACTCGCGTGCCTGTCCAAGCGCAAGACTTGGATTATACTGCACAAGTTGTGTGAGATTTAAGGGATTTTTTGATGACATGATTACTTCAAATCATCAAGAACTTTCTCGGTTGGTGATTTTTTGTCACTGTGAAGGTATGTGTGAAAACAAAACCTTTTTTAGAATTCAAGGTAACACAGGGTGAATAATTGATATCACAATGATAATCTTGATGGTAAGGTAGTCCTTTAAAAAAAATACACAACAAGGTCATAGGAACAAACATAAGTTCTCACCAATAGTAAATGTGTTTCTGTGTCATCAAGACATTAATATATCACAGAGACTTTTACTGAGGATACTTATAATGCTTCTGTACTTCACTTTCTGTACTACTGGGTAAAGGATCAGAGTACTTCTTCCACCGCTGGCTATTTTGCTAAGATCGAGCCCTTGCATTTCTATGTGTCTTAGTTTTCTTTATCTATTACAGCGAATGCTTTCTCCACTTGGTTCACATTCCCCTTGTTTGTTCTGCTTTGCTGCAGATCTAGAGCAGAGCAGTGGTTACCTTGGTCTCTGATTTTTGCTCTTACAACGCTGTCCTTTGCCTTGTCCATTTGTTTCACCCAACGTGTTGGCAAAACTCAAAATGACAAGCAGGCCTGCCTCATGATAATCCTTGAGGGTAATGTAATATTGACCTACAGGGAAGAGACCCTCTCTGATAGACCTTCTGATGCCCCTGTCCCTTTCTCTTTCCCTTTCTGCAGCTGAAATAAACATTGCGTTTTGTCGGACTGGCTGGACCAGCTTTTTATTTTTTATTGTCTTTACATTAATGCATTATTTAAGGGTAACAGCTATCTGTAAAATCGTATTGAATGTGTTCAAATATATAATCATTGAAAGACGCTCACTAACCATTTCCTACACTTGAGACAATTCTCTGGGAGCATTAGCTCTCTTTGCCTTACCACAGCCACCAGATTTTAACTGAATGTGTTAAACTTTCTCAGCTACAGTGCAATCTTTTCTGCATGCCAGTTGAGAAACATCCAAGACCTTTGGCACTTAGGGTTGTATTATGGCTTTTTCTTCTCGCAGTTGTAGTTGTTTAGGGGTATGTAAAAAACACCTGCTTGAACAACATTTCAATTAAAAAGCATTCCACACAATGTTATGGATGGTCACACAAAATAAAAATAACCTCAGGGTCACGGCACAGCAGACGGAATGATGAACTGAGGACAGTAAGCACGTTACATAATGTGTCTCAAGTTGGGATTTGGCTTTCTTCAGTCAATGTGTATCAACCTTAATAATGTTCTTCTAATATCTGAATTCAGAGGATTTTCATCAGAAATCTTAAAAAATAATTATTTAGTTAATAATTCATTATTATCTTTATGAGGTAAATGTGTCGTAGTTATTGTGTTGAAGAAAAGAGGAACACTTTGCTAAACAGCCATGCACCAATGGACCTGAGTTATAAAAAGTGTTTTGTACTTGGAGGATAAAGGTGGACATTTTAAGGTACATCAGTAATAATATTAACAAATGCACTTTTTGCAATTTCTTGTTAACTATTTAGGACTATAACAATTTTTTAATTTTATTATTGATTAATCTGCTAAATTTTCTCCATTATTGATTAAGTGTTTTGTCTATAAATGACAGAAAATAGCTTACACGCCCATCTCAATTTATCTAGAATTCAAGGAGATGTCTTCCAACAGCCAGTTTTCATGAACCTTGTTCAAAGCTACAAAAGTTAAGCACTGTAAGTCGTAAACATGTTCCATGTTTTTCTGAATTCACTACATTGACACGCTTGTGTAAGAATGCAGCTGGCCGCAGAGGGAGGTGGCCAGGGTGGATAGCCGGACGTTAACATTCAGGACTTTCAAGCAGGAGGGGAGTACACTTCCTGGGAACTAAATCCTCCACCCAGGAATGCATGTTCTTATGAGTGGTATGAACCAGCATCACAAAGCTCTATAGTGGCTTTAAAACTAGCAACTGCCGCTCGGTCATCATGGGTTCATAGCCATCCACGTCACGTGACCAGTCGGCAGTCTCCTAATTTTGTAGGATATGATGGTTTTGTTGTGCATACATTTTCGTTTTTATCATATGGACCTGTTCAAGAGAGGCGTTGCTTTTTTTTTTCTACTAATAGTCCAAACCAAAAGCGATTGTTTAAATTGTTAGAAAAAAAAAGCTGGAACCAGAGAATGGTTAGCATTTTTTGGTACAATGACTTTAAATCACTTGAACAATTAAAAAAAAAAATCTAAATGGTTGCAGATTATATCTTATGATGGACTAATCAATTCATCAGAAAATCATTGCAGCTCTAAGTTACTAATTACCTGGTGACTGATCCTGTTTTTATTTGTGCTTTGCTGTTCAATAACCTGGGTGACTCTCCACAAAGATACTGTACTCAGAATGTTTTCTGCTCATTATCTGAACCAGTCTGTTTTTTTAAGAGCGTGCCATATCCTGTATCCTATATCCAAATAGTTTAATATACATGCAAAACCTGTGTTTAGGATGAGGAGTGTGAGGCATTGCAGCAGGTAGGTGGCCTATAAATAGCCGTACCCAGGGCCTCCAGAGTCTTTGGCTAGCCTCGACACAATTATATGATTTGTTAAATAAAGCAAGTGTCCAAAGTGATAGCTTAGTTGACACAATTTTGGCATTACGACAGTTAATAATTCAAAGTTTTTTATTATTTAAATGGTTATGCTTCTGTAATAACGTTACATAACTCAGAACATTATGCCAATCAATGTTAACCAATCTGCATATGCATTCTACATAGTGTTATGGCACGGAGGATATGACTTGTGAATGTAAGTACGTCAATATCATTTGCAGTAAATTGAATTTCTTGCTCTGAAGCACATACTTCAGACAATCTAGAGTAAAAAAATCTACAACAGAGGTAATTGAAAATTTATCAGTGAGTTCTTTGAAGTGTTTTTTTTAAGGCCTGTTTGATCACAGGCGTGCCGTGCCTATAAAGCCTGGTCCGAATGATATAGCTATATAGCGCAGAGTAATTCATCAGTTTTAGCCGTTTTGCAACTGACAACACTGCTGCGGTGAAAAGACACTAAAATCCATCAGTTCTACTTGCTTTATAGGACATAAAGTGAGCTTTGGACAGAAATTTCAAAGTACAATAAAAGGGAGCAATGACTTTGGTGTCAGCGCTTGAAGGAGCCATTCAATAGAGTGGCCAATTTAATGCAAATTATTGAGGATAGTCAACTCCGTATCTCTCAGTTGAAATGCACAATGTAGTACAGATTATCAAGACGTGGAAAAATGGTTGCCATAAATCCTGTGTGATGTTTCTATCTACGTTGAGCGCACATGGAAAACCAAAGAGATTGTTGCTATTTCATCGCTCACTCTAACTGTACATATATCGCTTTATGCCTATGTTATGCATCTAATTACAATGTACTGTAGCATCACCTTTGACACAAAACTGGCTCCATTAAGTGAGTGTATTACGCTGCTTAACAATTAAGAATCACATGGAAAAAGATTGAGATTTGCAATGATGATTCATCATGCTTGATGTGCATTTGCAAAATAACAACACAGCTCTACTGGTGATGAAGCATCTTGAAAAGCAACATAAAAAGAGCACACCACTACTGATACTAGTGGCTAAAGGAGTTTAATGATGCACATAGGCTGCAGCAATAGAGACATAGTAAAGGATCCAGTATCCCTCGCATGTCACAAAGAGCCACCAATTGTGCCACCAATATAGGAACAACTGAACTCTGTTTATCTATAAAATGCCACAAATGTCAGATAGAAAAGTCATGACCAAATCATGCATTAGTGAAGCAGCAAACAGCAAGCTGAGAATGTTGGAGGGAAATGTCTTACCATGGCCCCCTCTGGTAAGAAAAGGCATCCTGTTGATGCAATAGGAACAGTGCCATGCTTATGTGAAAATGGTGGACATGGTGGCGTGGTGCTGAGACTAGAAGACACACGTGCTGTTCCAGTCTGGATGGGGAGTAGAGTAGCAAGGCGAACCAGAAAGCTAGTCTTGAACAATACTTAGGCCATGCCTAAGCACAGCATAACCACTGTCCTCCGCTGTCCAAGCACAGGGGTGCTGCAAAGAGTCTACCCATGTACATTAGTCCTTGGGCAGGACAGACAACTTGGCCAAGCTTTGTCTCTGACAGTTTCAACTTGAAGACCACAGGGCATCTCAGTAACAATCTGAGCCCATTTCTTTCGTAATCCCTTGTTTGTTGATGGTGGAAAATATCCTTTGAATTTGTGAGAAAAAGAACAAAAACAAAAAAAAGATTTCAAGAAAGCAGTCAAAATCCAATTAATGTTATTGTGGAAGAAATGAATAGCAACCAACTATCTATTTGTCTACATTTGCCATGACAGATGTCTACTGCATAGAAAAGCCAGCATTAAAACCTCATTGAAAACCATCCCAAAGCACATCTTCAGAAAGTGAGCAGAGTGTATCCAAAATGCAGAAAAGATACACATCCAAATAAAGAAGGAGATAATCCGCCTGTGATATCAAACGGCATGTTGCTCAACCATGATATTTAGGCATGAAAAGTAGCAGGACAGAGCTTCATGTGACAAGAATTCTGATAAGAGTCTCCATCGCCCACAGGTAGAGCTGTAGGGCAGCTGAGCCTGCCCACTAAGAAGAGTGCCCCTCCACCGCGTAGAAGACATAACACGCTTCCGTGGGAAACTGGATCATTCATTAGCAAATGAAAAGAGAGATAAAAATAAGCTAAGTGAGATGCAGCGATGAAAGGTGATGCAGGAACCGTGCTTTTGTTCCCCTTAGCCCGGGAAAAAGGAAGAACGAGATAGGAGGAGAGAGAGAGAGTTAGAGAGAGAGAGAGAGAGAGAAGAGAGAAGGAGAGTGAAAGAGAGAGAGGAGAGAGAGCGAGAGAGGGGGAGAGAGGGAGCAGTATCTGCAGCAGCGCGTAAAGGAGAAATTCCAGAAAATAATAAATTTTCTCAGTAGCCTCTCATTCACTCTCTCACAGACGAGCAAATCCACAACGGTAACCTCTGGTGTGGAAGAAATCCACAAGAGTGTCTATTTCAAATGCAAGTATGACCTTCCCTCGCGCTCCACCTGCTCAGTCTCATGCAGTTAAAGACTACTGCTGCCATTCCCCTCACTGCTGCTCCTTTTTTTTTCTTTCTCTCTCCCGTACCTCGACCATCGGTGTACTGCCTCTGACTGACAAACGGTTAACGTGACAGCTGCATCGTCTGTCTCTGGAGGAGGGAAGTGATTCTCCTCAGATGAATGGCTTGGAAGGCACCCAGAGATTTTGCCTTGGACTTGCAGCAAAAATTAGCAATTAAAAAACCAGCCGTATCATATGACTCCCGATGGGTGAAATTCCAGGACAGTCTCAATCTTGCTTGGAGTTTGTGTGTATATGAATGCGAGATAAGGAGCTCTTCTGAAGGCATACTGTAGTCAGAGGCTCCTGATCCGCGAAGCACAGCATGTGCCTGTGTGTGTGTGTGTGTGTGTGTGTGTGTTTGTGTGCGTCTGAGAAAGATATCTGTGAGCAAATGAGCAGGATGGGATGGGGGAGGGGGGGGGGGGGGGGGGGGGGGGGGGGGCGATAGCGGAGGGAGGAAGACGGAAGATATAGCGAAGAGAAAACAGGCAGCACGACGCACGCAAACACACAGGGCAATAGTGAGGCAAGAAATGGGCTGTGTGAATAAATACATGCTAGAGATTCTGGCTTGCAGGTTCTGGCAGTAAAACGTAGAAATCATACTGCAGAGGAGGAGCCTGATTTAGGTGGCTGTCAGAGGCTGTTACGAATGAACACAGGGGTATGGTATGGACGTGCTCCTAACATAAAACTCGAGAGCTCCAAATGGCTGGATAAAGAAACACAAATACCTGTCAAAAGATATAATGCAGCTCACTGCATTAGGCTGAGGACGCTATAGGCTATGGATGTAATCCCATTTGGAAGAAATCAAGCTGGCGACTTTTTACAGCATGCATTCCATAACTTTTAACACTACTATATCAATTTTGCTCCCTGCCTGATGTGTTCACCTCATATGCATACAAGTCACCCACTCCTCTGTTTTGAGAGCTCAGTAGCTCTCTGCCCGCATGCTGCTTAGTCATGCAGACAGAACTTTCCTTGCTGTGACTGATTGGATTCAGGGTATTCTGACAGTTTCTGAGTTGCTTGTGTTTTGGGGTTGGGAAATTGAATAGCAAGATGAATTGAGTTTTATTTGAGACACTTTAATATCGCCTTGATCCGGTTTAAATGAAGTAGTAAAAAGTGTGTGGAAGAAAATCGCGGATGTAGTATGAGATGGGTTATAGCAGAGACAGGAGGACTTTTTATCTTGAAGTATAAGGATGGACTTTTTATCTTGAAATATTAGGACTTTTTATCTTGAAATATTTGGGCCTTTTTATTTTGAAATATTAGGACTTTCTATCTTGAGGTGTAGTGGAGTGGAGT
>NC_045745.1:24681421-24690029 GCF_008692095.1 Etheostoma spectabile | reverse complement strand
CTGTTGCATCATTGTACAGTTAACTGATGTTAAATACCAGATAGCCCTCGATATTTATTGATTAGCCAACTATGTCATGCTAACGGCTAATGCTATTATCGATCATTGTTCTGCAACAGCAAAATAATATCATTATCATCATCACTTTACTGTAACATTACCTCTGTCTTTGTCACGTTTTTCCTCCCTACTTTTCTTTTTTCCTCCCCTGGGCACCAGACAGTTTAGGACGCTTTACATTATGAGATTTAGATGCAGGTAAAAGAAGTCGGGCTTGTTTTTTTATATGTGACGTTATAGTAAGGTGACCGATTTCTCAGACAAAATCCGGGGACATTTTCAGCTCAGAAGCGTATTTACCTCCAAAACACGTAATGTTTTTATTTTTGAAAACTTAAAACGGGGACACTAGACCTAGACTGTTCTCATTAGGGGCTGAGCCCCCCCAAGGTATCATCCTAGACCCACCCCTGCTGCTAGTTCCTACTCCACTCCACTACACCTCAAGATAGAAAGTCCTAATATTTCAAAATAAAAAGGCCCAAATATTTCAAGATAAAAAGTCCTAATATTTCAAGATAAAAAGTCCATCCTTATACTTCAAGATAAAAAGTCCTAATATTTAAAGATAGAAAGTCTTAATATTTCAAAATATAAAGTCCTAATGGTCCTAATATTTCAAGATAGAAAGTCCTTATAGTCTTAATATTTCAAGATAGAAAGTCTCAATATTTCAAGATAGAAAGTCCTTATAGTCCTAATATTTCAAGATAGAAAGTCCCCATATTTCAAGAAGAAAGTCCTTATAGTCCTAATATTTCAAGATAGAAAGTCTTATATTTTCAAGATAGAAAGTCTCAATATTTCATATGTTGTAATGTTTACTGACTACATTTATCTGACAGCTTTTGCTTTATTGCTCAAGGCTTGTTTCTGCCACAGCTCATTGAGAATCAGACACAATAAAAACTACTGAGGACATATTTTCCTTTGACAGTGATGCATATTAAACGAGATCCCTGCAATGTAAGTTAATAGGATAATTGTCCAGGTTGTATTTACGTTCATAAAAGTGCTTGTTTAGCTGCTAACAGACTCAGATTAATATTCTAAGTGTCTGACAACATTATGGAAAGGATTTCTAAGGAGGTCGACCTTTCTGTTAAAGATTAAGATCCTTTTTAAAACATAAAAGTCCGCGAAATTGCGTTCGCTAAACGCACCAGACTCCATGTAAATAATCAGTGCTTTTTAACATCGTAAAATACGACTTCTAAAACCTCTCTGAGCACCGCGGGCTCTGGCGGTCTGGAGCCTGCGTGTGTTGGGTGTGCGATTATCGGCTACGTTTTTTCTTTCATTCCAATTTCGGGTCTTTCAGTCACAGTGAAAACCGGGGACATTTCCGGGGACAGATCCAGCCGGGGACAGGTAGCCAAAATAAGGGACTGTCCCCGGAAACCGGGGACGTCTGGTCACCCTACGTTACAGGTACAGCACGGCCGGGCCCCCTGGTGGTTTGCGCCCTTAGCATTTGCCTATACTGCCTAAGCCACAGGCCGGCCCTGAACATTACAAACAGCAGCAGTGGAACAAACAGTATATTACTCATACTCTCAGTGCAATTAAATCACATTGTCTAGAGATAGTGAACCACACTAGTAGAGTACATGCATGTTTATAGTTGAGTGCATCTGCATGATTACTATATAGTGGGCAAGTTTTTTTCACAGTCATAAAATTTCTGAATGCCCCCAGTAGGGAAAATGACAGAAGTGTTGCTGTGGAGGCATTAGGCAAAGCCAGTTCAACAAGGGCACTCTACTGGAAAATCAAAACTGATTGATTAAGAATATGAACTCACATTAATCTCTACACTGTGAGCAGTTTTGCAGAAATGGGGAGTTATGGAGAGATATTAATTTTGAATTTGTCATCTGACTTATGGTATCTGAGGCACACTCTTCCATGGTCTATTAAATACAGCTCAGTGAAATGATGAGAATGAATAGTTCAGTGTCCAGCCTGACAGAGAGGACATACTTCTTAAAGTAAATATGGGTGTTCAAGTTAGTAAGTGTCATCACAGCGAACAGAGACTTTAGGATCAAATCATCAAATCAATCAAATTGGATAAATTAAAAGCCACACTGACAATGAATCTTAAATAACTGCAGATACAGCTGCGCTGCAGACTTCAGCTGTATTATGGTTGAATTGCTGTCTTTTCTTTGCTCAGCAAGATGTATTCAAACTGTCAGTTCTCAAATGGACGTCTGCAGCTCAGAGAGCCTCAAACGATCCCCTTCTTCTATAATAATGTTAAGGTTTCTCCCACTCAACCTTCAGATGATTTGGGTCGTGGTGAAACTGAACTCAATGCAATTCTGAAATACACGCATTCTGCTTCCTCCTGTTAGAAACATTTCAAAGTATTTCCCAAAAATGCACCAGAACAGCCTTTATTTCAAGAATACTTGTGGCCTTCACTTTTACAGCTTTTCAGATGTATGTCTTTGAATTTTTACTTGAATTATTCTGGGATATTTGTGTCATTGTCATTCCTTATATTCCCGCCTATAGCTCTATTACCTAAAATACATTGTATATTAAAAATAAATTGCATTTAACGTACATGGAGGTCACATTTAGGTCTGCAGCTTGGACCAGATTTGCAATAGAATCTTCCAAAATGTACTTTGAGTTCTGTACATGAACATCATTTAAGTTTCCATATTTTGTACCTGTTCACCTCCAGAAAATGTTTCCCCACAGTTCAAATCTTTGTTATAATGTAAAACAACAAGGTATTTATTTGGTGTTTTTGTGCCTTTGATCGCATCCAGACATTTTGGAAAGATGTTCATTCTGTGGTCGAGGAGGTTTACAGTAACGTTACTTATCCCCATATTTTATCTGTTAAAGCATACTTTGAAAATCGTTTTGACACGGCACAAAATATCTGTTCATAATTCTTTTATTTCAAGCTAAAAAATTTATTTTACTGAGGTGGTCTGCCCCGCAATGTTCCAAAGGTCGGTATGTGGTTGTCATAGATATCGTCTCTTCTCCCTTTGAGAAACTGACTTATGACCAATCTAATTCTGACAGACTCTGGAGACTTTGGAGACCGAGCATTCCTTCCTGCAGAGACTGTGACTCTATTATATTTTTTCCCATACTTCTTTGAACTTAGTTTGAAGACATTGCAGTGTGTGTATATATATATACTTTTTTCTGTTGTTGGAGTGTCTGTTAACGCAAAGATTGATACAAAAATTCAATAAAATAGTAATTGCATTTAAAGCTATAATCCTTAACATTTTCATGATATCCTAACAGATTTTTGATACTAAATGGTTGTAGTTTTTCCGCAATAGTTGTTCAAATGTATTTACATTCATGATTAGCTCAATATAAACCGACTAGTTTTCATTCTTCGAGGCAGAGTGGCCATTACCACTTGGGATTCAAATCTCAAAAGATTTTACACGCCCACGAATTCACAGGAAAATATGCAGCGTGTTATCAAGTGTAATTTATCTCATTAACAGCTCTTCGTTTAATGTTACTTCTTTATTGCTGAATTAGAGCTTTATTAAAGTTCAACTCTGCAGATTTGACTGTTGACAGGTCTGGGGATGTACTGCCACACACAAGTTTATTATTCTAGGATAATGGAAAAAACTCTGGTTTGTTTCCATTTCTTTAAACAAATCACAATTGTCTTGGTCGGCGCTAAGCCGCGATGCAGTGACCGTGGCTTTGCAAAACGAAAGTGGAGATAGCGGAAGTGTAGGGAATGGTGCCGGATGTCAGGCTTTGTCCAGCACTGTAATTGGGTAAGCCAGACTAGTGTTACTAGCAGTGTTACAACTACTGTTGTTTTTCTGTGTATTTAGTGTTTTCTGTAGTGTTAAACCACACTTGTTATCATGTCGACCACTGGTGTTGCAAGATCCAATTGGACTGAATCCTTAAACATTCATCTTTAATATTATGACAGGGGACTCTATACTAAATGACAAATCTGATTTCTGAGATACTAAAACGATATTAACAGTGATAGGCATCCCTAAATGCTTATAAACTGCAAACAAAGGAACTTAATGATGCTGTTTTGCATTTTGGCAAAACCAAATTATACCATGTGATTTACTGCAGACTCCTAACACCTACATCATGTCTTCACATCACTATAGAGGTTTTCTAAATCACTTTGCGCAGTGGTAGGAGCACTTCTGGACAGTTTATAAGCCGTTATAAATTATATTCTTGGCTCGTCTCTTCTTTACTCAGAGACGGCAAGTCAGCATGTTACGAGAGCGAAAAATGATAAAAGTTATGTTATATTACAGTAGGTGCAGCCCCACTTCATAACTTTTTTCTGTTGAATTACAATCTTCCTGTGTGTATTGTGTCTTATTTAATTTTCATAAAATGGCAAACCATGAGATTACTTTGTTCCTTAACAATATAATAGAATCTAAATAGCAAGATGTCTAGCAGAGGCTACAATGCAATATATGGCACAGCATGGGGCGGGGGGGGCGCCACCTAAAATCTTGCCTAGGGCACCAAATTGTTTAGGGCCGGGCCTGGTAATGTTACAGCTAATACTAGTGGCCATTTGAATGTCATGATTCTTTTTCAGCCTCTAAAAATTCATGATTAGTATGAAAGCTAATGCTCTCTCACAAACTCAGGCCACATGAATTGTAACATGAATGCGCGATTCTCTACAACGGGAGGTTCAGGGGGGAGCGCTTAAACCTTTTCACATCAAAACTGTTATGTGCAATGCAAATGATCCTCAGTGTCTTAGTGTATTTTGCAAGTCCTATGAGCATGTTGCCTCGTCTCTGGCGTATTCAGCTGGCTGAGAGCGCAAGTGAAAAGGACAGGATGTTTGAGTGGGTAGCATCCATCTTGGCACAAACAAAGAATCCATACTGTTAAATTTATTGTATAGACATCTAGAAAGACACGGCAGCCAATCATGCTTGCTTTATAGAAATCTCTGAGCTGCCTTTCCTCCATCACAATGTCTATAAAAAGCAGATGAGCCTATCATATCACCCTATGATTCTGCTGCTCTCTGTAATATATTAAACCATCAAAAGAGCTTTAATATGCTTACAAGTGAATGTTTACAATAAATGTGCTAATTATGCTATTATATTCATGAGTATAACAATGCATTTGTACAGCATAATTAAGTATCAAGGTTCCCAGTGATATACAGCACACATTGCAGATGAGAATCTCCAAGGGAGCCCCATTATTCGAGCACAGATGCACTGTATGGCCATGAGAGCCAGGCAGAGCGCTCCAGAGAGAGAGAGAGAGAGAGAGAGATAGGGGAGCTGCTTTAAGGGAGAGAACTATGATGTTTATGGCAATAATCTTAACAAGACTGATTTAGTGTCTGCTTTATTTGATGCAGGTCAGAAAGAAGAGCAGATATAGCAGGAGACAAAAGACAGAGACAGAAAGGTGAAATGAAATGCCTTTACGTTATGACTAATGCAGGACTTACTGCTGTCTATAGACAGATGCTTCTGTGATTTCCAGCAGGTGCATTAGTATTCAATATTTTATGATGCACATTACAAGAGTATGTGTCACCTCCTATTCACCCTTTGAGTTTTTCTGCGTGTGCTCATTTTTCTACAGCACTGCACAAAACACTACAGTTGTTGTAGTGAGGTGTTTCCTTGACAACGGAAAACCTTTTTCTTTACATTGGAAGAATTCATTTAGTAAGTTCTTAACGGTGTTAGGAAAAAACGAACATGTGCAATTCATGGTTTCACATGTGCAAACCAAAAACACATGTAGCCTGTAGATAACTGGTTTGATAAAGTTTGATATAGCCAACTTGACACTTACTAGCTTACTTACTAGCACTAAAATTCAATCAAATACAGACGCTTCACATCCACCGAAGACCGTCAATGTAATTAAACCCAAATGTAATTGTTCTAGCGTAATATCATCAATGCACAATATTTTAATTCTCACATGGCCAACTCTGTAATCATACCACCGTCTTGATGACGTGAACACTCGCAAGGTGTTAATATGATCATTATCCATCTCTACCATCATCCCATATTATGTAAGTGCAGTATCACATGTTAAATCACATGAAATAGATTTTTTCACATGAGATGTCTCACATTTTACATGTAAAATATCTGAAAATTGTTTCTGTGTATGATATGTTGATTGTGAATTGGTTGTCCACATTTTACATGTTAAACATACTTTTTATATTAAATTTTTTCTTTTTTCATAAATTTCTGTGGGTCATCATGATTAGGTACCAACAACAGTAACAATTTCAGTTTTGTCAGAATTTCATCTCTAGTTTTACATACTATGCTTTCCTCAATGCTTATTATTGATTATACAATACATAAATTCATGTTTCTTTGTAATCTTTTTTTTATTGTAGCTTAGTTACAATCAAAATGATCCAGTTTTATAATAGTGACATTTTACTCACTACATTGCAGAATGTAATGAGTGTAATGATCTACACCGGGTTTCAGGCATCCAAAATTGAGTACAAAAAATTCACGAGGTTCGATTCTTCTGAGTATCCTATTTAAATTAAGGTTTAAAGCTATATTGCACAGAGAAATTGGAAATGACACCGGATGTGAAATTGGGTCTCAAAATAAGGTGATTGACCACATCATGGCTTAACTGATGTTTTGTCTGGTTTCACAAGAACAAACAAATCATGAAGGGTTGTACAGTGTAATGAAATGCAGTATTATAGCCTGTGTGAAGCTCAATGTTTGAGCAGTGCAATATACATTATCAGCATAATAATATTTGATGCAGGGCTGTTTTAGTAGAATGTATTAGATTGTATATGGGTGCATGATGTTGTGTCCAAAAATCCATTTTAAATCTGTGTAAAAAGCAAAGAGGTCTATGCTCAAGCAGGTGAAAAGAAAAGAGATTTCATTGATCAGAAATAAGGGCACAATTAGAGGCTAGAAGCAGATAACATTCACAGAAAGAAACCAATAAAACCACTCATTGAGATTCCTTACGTAGCTAATGTCACAAATCACATTTGACTGCAAACCCCAGACGTGAAATCTCAGTGAGAAATAATTTGGTTAGAAACAAACGCTGCCCTTTCAATTAAAGCCAAAGTCAGTACAAGGTGTTTTCAAGTCTTTGGATTAAGTGTTTAATGTTAAGAAGGCATCCATCCAGCAATTGCATCCTGTCAGTAACAAACCTGTGTGGCGAGTGCCCATTATACTGAACAGAAGAGTCCTCAAGTCTTTGAATATGATTAAAATTGAGGCTACAATTTTGTCTCAAGTGTTTTTCAGTGCTTCACTTAAAACCACAGGCGTTGATTTTGGTGGAAAAGGTGGGGAAGGGTACCTATCAGATCTCGTCATGCGTCATTTTGTACCCACCACTTCTTTTTGAAAACCTCAATCTCAATTTAGTTTAAAAAAGAAAAAGAAAAAACAAGTTCATAACATATAATTCTTGAGCGACAGATGCCAACAAATCCACAAAAATCTCACAGGGCAGGCACAGAAACAGCGGTTCTGCTGCTGCGCAGGCTACACACTTCTCTGTTCACGATTAAACTCAATTCAATTCAATTTTATTTATTTATATATATTACATATTATTTATAGTATCAAATCATCAATTTACAAAGCCCCAGCAATTCTAGTAATTCCCCCAAGAGCAAGCAATTAGTGCGACAGTGGTGAGGAAAAACTCCCATTTAGGAAGAAACCTCTGACAGACCCAGGCTCTTGGTAGGCGGTGTCTGACGGTGCTAGTTGGGGTGTGATGAACAGTGGCAATAATAGTCACAATAAAGATAATGGAACAGTGACTGCAAATAATTAGTCGTAGTAGTTCATGTCATAGCAGGGCACTGTAGTTACAGGGTGTAGCGTGGCATAGCAGAGCATTGGTGGCCGTAGCGGGATGCAGCAGGGTTCAGAAGGACACAGCTGGACACTGCAGGGCATCACAGAGCATAGCAGGTTGTAGCAGAGAGTGTAGCAGGACCACTGCAACAGCTGCAACCAAGATCTTGTTGCCATCCTAATCCAAGGAAGTAGGCTGTGCGAAAAGAAAACAGAAGGACTCCGGGGAGTAAACTCACCAGAACTAGGTTAGTAACAAGCATTCCTGGGACAGGATACACACAAATGGAAAGGGAGAGGATAGAGCAGCTCAGTATGTCAAAGGAAGATAGGAAAGGAAATCCCCCGGCAGTCTAGAAATAAAACAGCATAACTAAGAGAGGCAGGTTAAGGAGAGGAGCCTGGTCAGGCTAGAACTCTCCCCAGCCGGATCGGGCTTTACTGGCCTACCTCCTTCTACTTTTATGATATTATTGATTATGTGTTTGATGAATCTGACGACTATGACGAGAAGCAGGTGGGCCTGGCTAGGCGGATGCTGCAACTCCTCATTCCCTAACTATAAGCTTTATCAAAGAGGAGGGTTTCCAGGTTATTCTTAAATGTGGTGATGGTTTCTGCACCCTGAACCCAGGCTGGGAGCTGGTTCCACAGGTGAGGAGCCTGATAGCTGAAGGCTCTGG
>NC_045745.1:24662549-24681411 GCF_008692095.1 Etheostoma spectabile | reverse complement strand
ACTTTTAGAGACTCTAGGAACAACAAGTAGCTCTGAATTCTGGAAGCGTAGTGCTCTAGTGGGACAATAAGGCACTAAGAGCTCCTGTGGATATGATGGTGCTAGACCATTTAGAGCTTTGTAGGTCAGGATAAGGATTTTTAATTAAATTCTGGATTTTACAGGAAGCCAATGCAGAGAAATTAATACAGGAGAAATATGATATCTTTTCTTAGCTCTTGTCAGAACATGCGCTCCAGCATTGCACAACACTGCAACATCTTTTTTTGTAAACGTAAGGCTTTCTTCTTCATAAAACGTGTCGGACATCACATTTTTGTATACATTTTTATTCATTCACATTAGTAAGCTACAGGACACCGTCTTTCAAAAACGTGACCTGCGTGAAAAAAAATGAATGCGTCATTTTACCCAGCACTTCTGAAAATGCACTTCCAAATGTGTCTCTGTCCCCAGCACATTTCAAACCAAACTGACGCCCATGCTTAAGACATTAAGGAATTGAAGAAAATCTGTAAATAACATGTATTTGTGATGTACATGTGATGTATTTGTTGTTTCACATGTAACATATTGACTATGCATCTATCGAAGCATAATAATTAATAATAATGAAAATGTGTCTCTCTTTTGGCAGTCAATCACACCTGCCGTCCGAACCCCTCAACACAGAGAAAGCTAACTTTGACTCAACTTAAACTTGCGTGGACCGCATTAAATGGAAAATAGCTTTGATTGTGTTGCTCTCACACAAAACAATTGAAATAATATTGCTATTTCCAATTTAATGAACAATCTAAGGTGACAGAAAGGTTAGCAAGAAATCCTATCATATCATGAAAAGGTGTCTGATTTACAAGATGAGCAGCAAATAGATTTCAACACAAGCCTGAATGGTTTTCCAACGATACCACACTCTATCATTTACAAAGACCCAACAATTCCCCCCCAAGAGCAAGCATGTGCTCATTGACCTGACAAGTAATGATGCTTTTATGATGGTTAATATAAAATCCTGTTAAAAAAAAAGAATTATACACATTTGAAAAGCTGTAGCTAATATGTCCCCTCTTGTATTATGTGCTTAATTCTATAAAATCGTAAACTATGCCCTCATTTTTGGATGTCCACAGTGTCGGACCCAGCCTCAGTATTTGCGGGGAGAGCCATGTGTAATCACAATAAAACTGCTGTCATTTTGTTACAGCTGTGAATGTAAAGCTTCATCATACTTTGCAAATTAGGCTGCTTAACTGTGATTTAAGAGTAAAGCAAACCCTTTTAATAAATCCTGGTTTCTCTCAGCCTACTGCGTTATAAATGAATGATGGTGTCTGTGCAGTGGGGAGGAGGGTTAGTTGGCTGTGTTGAGAGGACAAATCTAAATCTCATCTTCATACTGGTGATGGAACTGAAAAAAATATACAACAAATAAATCTTTTTTTCTCCATCTGTCTTTTTTCCCTAGCTGGGACCACGTACATCTTTGGGAAAGGGGGGGCTCTCATCACATTCACCTGGGCCCCAAATGAGCGGCCGAGCACCCGAGCCGACCGGTTAGCCGTGGGCTTCAGCACTCAGCAGAAGGATGCCATCTTAGTGCGAGTGGAGAGCACCCACGGGCTCGGAGACTATCTTCAGCTGCACATAGTAAGTATGGAAGAGCGTAGCAGAGTCCAGTCATCAGGAAGCTTACATTTCTAAAATGTGGAGGAACATAGACAATCAATGTAAGATGACTGCGCAGAGATTGTCAGATATGATCTGCCATATAAGTAAGTTATAGTAGTAATAATAGTTGTAATATTTGAGGGCAGACATAATTACCTGTACAGCAAGTCACAAATAACCCAGAATAGCACTTATGGGCTTTCCTAATATGCTGTTGAATGTATTACTCTGTGAACATGGACACAAAGAAACATTATTTTTTTAATTATAAAAGCAGTGTTAAAAAAACAACCAAATACTTAGATCTCATGAAAATCAGGACGTTGTGAAGTGGGCAGTTAACTGGAGCAGTGGAAACTAGTCCACTCTGTCTGCAAACACAAGATAACAAACTTCCAGATCATGTTCTACCATTGTCTACATAATGCCTGAGCATATCAGTGAGCAGTGTTATTATGAGCAATAGTTTTCCAGTTTTGGGGCAAACGCAGTTGGTGACTGACAATGAAATACTTTTTATTTTATTTTTTAACACATTTTTCCATCTCTTTTAATTTTTAAAAGGAACTCAAAATAAAAAAAAAATTAAAAAAAATCTTTAGTTTAGATGTAAATGGCTCTTTTCAATCAATTTGGGATAGTACAGCTGAAAGTAGAGTATATTGTCAATAGCAATAATGTAATTGTTGTAAATAATAAGTGGTAAAGACCGCAACAGTAAAAAGCATTTGGATAAAGTTGTGTTAACCAAAATGAGGGAAACATCATAATGTCTTCCTAGATATGTTGATAAAAGCACAAAAAGCCTTTCTGGCATAATATTGATGCTGCAATCTTGATTAAATGAAATACAAGATACTTATATATATATACACATATATATACAGTATTTAAATGTATCTTTTATTTTTAAATCAAAATTTGATCTTGAATGTGCCATTATTCTAACTTGGCACAGCGTTTGTCACAGCTTGTGTGATTCACCGATTAATGACGCCTGATTCCAAACATTAAGATGAAATAGGAACAAATAAATGATTACCACAAGATAGAGATACAATAGAGCAGTAGATGATGCAGAGATGCTTTCTGGTGATAAACACGTGTGTCTGTTGGTGGAACCAAGTGACTCCTCAGCAGCTGCCAGCATCTGTCTTTCCTAAAGGGAAATCAGCCTTTTTAGCATGTAGCCACAGGACAGATGTGCCATGATGAAGACCAGAGGGGAGATCTGTCAAACGTCAGCGTGTGGTGTTATAATTAAAATCACACCTGTTGTCAAAGCACAAGACAAAAATTGCAACTGTAGTTTGACTCTTATTAGCAGACACTTGTAAAGAAAGCTTCATAAAGTCACAGACCCTGTCCTCAAAAGTAGAGCGCATTCTACATTCACAAGTTACTATTTCCTTACTGCACTGAACTGTTTTAACTATTTCAAACCTCTTAATGGCGGAAGGAGGAGTATCTCCAAATGTATTTTTGGTAAATCTTCTGAGAGCATTTAAGGTATTAAATATATATAACAACCATGGTTATCTTGGAATAGCTGAACCAATGTACATGGATGAGTCCCCGATGAACCCCCGATGAATCTGAGCGGATGGAAACGTAGCATAATTAAATCTGAGATATTAACAATAAAAAATAATTAAAGTTTGCTTCTTTATATGAATATAAGTGGTTTTAAAGTTAATCTGCATTTGTTCAGAATGCAAGACTGTGCATTTTTTCCCCCCGTAACAACATGTATTTACATAATCCTAGCTCTCTTCTTTGGTGCACCCACACAAGCAATGATATTGTTTTATGTACTCTGTTTTAATATAACTACAAAGTGGCAGGGGCTGCAGTTGGGAGCTACATTATGAGTGTTGTGGGTCATGCTAGACTACATCAGCCCAGGCCTTTTAGAAGTCTACCAGATAAGCCCAGTGTTGCTGGATGGGGCTTCCATGGCCCCAGGCTAAACTGTTAAACCAAATTTCAGGGTTTGGATAAACAAAGATATCTTATCCCCCTCAGACGGAAATCGGAAATTTCACTTATCATTTAAAGTGTCTTCCAGTCCAATCCAGTACAAATTTTGATATTAACTAATATTCAGTTAATTGCATTCACTATTTCAAGTTGGTGTTTTATGATAGTTAACTGTGGCCTTCAAAAGAAGTAAGCTAAGGTATTATAAAATGGACATTGACATGAAAAAAATGGTTTTTATATTGAAAAGAGCTATCAGTCTGTCAATCCTTTCCGGGCCGGATGTTATGTGATGTTCACATATTTGTGCCTGGTTTAAGAGTCTGGCTGCAGCACTTATCTAGACATGTTTGGTACAAATATCCTCCCCTGGATGTTTTCCTAACGGACTCATTTAAATGAAACTGACCTTGCCAGCCTTGGTGCTAGTAAATGCAAAAGCTGCTGTCTGCATGAAAAGCCAGCTGAAAAGATTTTCTTCCGATATCCGCCAAGCCATGGTACCCTGACAGATTGCTTACTTTGACACCTTGGTGGAAGGGAATCAAAAATAGTTCAAATGGTCTTAAAGTTGTCTTTTATGGTTTCTCTAACTAAGCTTCATTAAAATCCCACCTTCTTGTTTTGTAGGGCCCCAAATTGTAATTTATTGTAGTTTATTCATGCATATAATTAATTCCACATTTTATCAGTCTGTTTCCTCCCTCTGCTTGCCCATTGAAGAAGAGGAAGACTGTGGAAACTAGGTGAAGACAGAGAGAAGTGGTACTCTGATAAAACTGGCCACAAGGGAGAGTTGAAAATAGTAAAGGAAACAAATGATATATGAGTGTTATGTGCTACAGGGATTTGGGGCTTTCAGATGAGGTGCCTGAGAACAGAATTCCTTCTTATAATCTTCCCATTCAAAAGCACAATGTGAGGAATAATCACAGTGGAACTTTATTAAAACTCACGTAATAAAGGAGTTAAAACTCCTTAATAAACTACCTCAACAGTCATAATATATGTGGGCGCCTTGTAATAAACAGAGCACTTTCATTGTGTTTTAAATAATTAACAGATATGACTATTAGCACGATCAAGATAAAACGCCACATAAGTTTAGCGCTAGAATGATTATTTAGAAAATATGACGTTTTTACAGCAGTCAGTGTTTATAATTCTTCAATAAAAAAGCAAAAAAAGAAGAAGATTGCTGCGTTAAAACAGCCCAATGGTTAATTGAAACTGTAACTTTGTGGATGGAACTCCATCTAAATAAAGTCTTTAAAGACCAATTACTCTGTACAAAAGAAACAGACCATATTCACCAGAGAGTACATTAGAGAGGCTTATATTTTTAATGAGTGACTAAAAGTTAAAACAAAAACAGAGGATTAATTTGGCAAAATGATGACAATTTGAAAAAGCAATGTTTTACAGCAGTGCTTCAAACTACAGTAGAAAGGATGATGAAGTTATACAGTAAGCTGATGAGGTTTTGGTGGACCCCAGTGATTCTATAACTTGATTTTCATTTTTCGAATAGGGAAGTCTTTCTTTACAAATATTCTGCCTGACACTATGTGGAAATGCTTCACACAAAACTCATGAATCTATATTTCAGGAGTGCACTTTCATATTTCAAAGGCAGAGCTCAACCTTGCCTGTGTATGTGCTCCACATTCATTTCGGGTTCCTCATTTCAAATGTGTGATAGATACTATAGGACTGCATGCTCTGCTTGGTAAATGTTATAGCTATAACAGAATGTTCATTTATGCAATAAGATTTTTTCCCCACAGCTGAAGTACATTTTACAGAAATAACTAGATATTTTTCCGAAATAACTTATTTCAGAGAAACAAAATAGGTGCCTTTGAAGGAAATAGAAAACAGCTCACAATTTAGTGTGAGGAGAATTTTTTTTCATTATTCATAACAATCTCTCATTTCCATCCAGTAATCTACTTTAAAAAGAACGGAATAGACGTTGTTGTTTCCAGCTCTGAATTAAAAAACATGTTTGTATTTATGAGGTTCCTTTTATGTTAGAGTATGCTATGCGGAGTTTGATGAAGAGGGAATAGGAAAGAAAAGACGTCTCTGAATTCCCAGTGCTGTAGATGCAAGTAACCAATTGCTTCTGAGGAGAATGCTCCAGTAAAGTAGAGAGTCAAGTAAACGTATCCAATACAGAATAGACAGTTGGCTGGTAGCAAACTGAGACAGACAGATGTGCTTGTCTTCTTAAGAGAACCATGATCTACCCAGCCTGTGCTCGGTTTAAAAATAAAATCAGGTCGCAGTGGTATTGCATCATAAAAGAATTGTCAATACCATAGAGCTTTTGGGCTTTCTTTTTCATCTCATTAAAATTGTATCCTTATAATAATAAATCCTTTTCCCGCATATGAATTAGAAGAGGTTGCAGCTGATTTTCGATCCCAAACTGAAAGCTCCGAAAGGAAACAGGGAATACTCCATTAGAGCTGATATCAATGCAGCTAGGTGGGAGACAGCGTTGCTTTTCGTGAGACTATGCCTGACTAGCTTTATACCCAAACACATGGGTATTAAGAAAAAAGTTACCTGGAAAGAGCTTTTGTTTACTAAAACTGAGCTGCAGCAGTGTTGCTTTGCTAGCCAAAAGATGCTTTGGGGCTGTTTGGTAATCATGCTGTAAGACTGAGTAAGCAAAACAGAAGCAACTATTTTGTTGAAGAGTGTTCTGGCCCTGGAGACGTTAATTGTTGTCCAGAGGACATGGGTTGATTTTGACTTGAGGCCTCACTACCCTGTAGTTTCCTAATGAATACTCATCAGTTTGCTTCCTGGGAAGAGTGATTACATCATAGACAAACTAATAGCTCAGCATGTGCAGGATATAAGTAAGCGAGGAATGCAATAGAGATTCCGTACAGAAAATTTAAGGAATATTAAATGTAAATAAAATGGTGATAATATTAATAAAATATGACTCAGGAGTCTCCAGCCCTGCTGATTACCACTAACTAACAGTAACATTGACTTTAATTAACTCACAGTTTCATAGTGAGTTACTGTGAGTGGGTAGACATTTGTCATAGAGGGGTTTTATCTTCTTTTTGTTTTGTGGGAATTTGATTATCCAGCTTCATGCACCATAAATCAGTCGCACATTGCCTCCTCCTGGGTTCATGACAACTTTCAAGTGATTACAGAATTCAGAAAGACAATCCAAAAGAGCCATCCACCTGCAGCTAACCTTCAATATGAAGGAGATAGAACTCCTTCATATGAAATAGGTTGAAAGTTGATTTCTCATGCTTAAAAATTATAGTAGTAATTGGACATTCAAGGTCTCTGAGGACACTTCACACTTCTGTACCTAACACCAACTGTGTCAGCATGAATAATTATTTTAAATTCAAAAGGTTTCCAGAAGGATTTTACATATGATTAGGGGGTGAGAGCAAAAATCTGAGACAGGTTTTACATCCTACAATAGCAGTCAAAATCAAGGAAAGAAAAGAAGTATTTATATCTTCATATTTGAAGTACTGATCTTTCAGTGAGTAATGCAATATTTCAAGAATGAGAGAAAGGGAACAATCAACAACTTATATTGATGTGTGTAATATGTTAAGATGTGTGAAAGTCAGTTCTGAAAGAAATGCCAAGAATCCAAATGCAATGCAAGAACTGGGGGCAAGACTCACTGTGGTAAATATTTATGTCTTTAGGGCCAGAAAATATGTGTACACTGGGTGCCATGCAGGACCAGCAGTCTGCAGGATTTCATTTCAATAAAACACTATAACAGCCAATTTTACTGTTTACTTCCTCTTCTCTTTCTGGTTGAAGGTGTGATATAGTGCAGCTGTGAGAAGAGAGGTTGTTTAAATAAAAACCTGCAGACTTGTGGCCCTTGATACTGCACAGCTGAGTGAGGGAAGCTACACAGCCTGAATGTCACTTTTTACTAATATTGTGTATAGTAATTAGGTTTTATTTATGTGCACAACATGCTAGTGTGCATGTGAGACACACTCTACAACAGCCACTCATAGCATAACCGCTTGACTGCCTGTTAAATGAGTACCAAATGAATTACATTGTTATTTGTTTTATTGACCTGTTACTGTTGCATTTAACCTTCAGTCTGACAAAGGGTATTCTGTGTCAAACTGTAATGACTGACAAGCCACATTGTAGGTTTTTATTCTATTTGTATTTTAATAATAGTTACAAAGATTATTGCTTTCTGCCAGTTTGTAGATAGAGTTGAAGTGTACTGTTGTGCTCCTGCAAATCCATGTGCTGTTTCTCAAGCAATCTCCACACATTAGCACATTGACCTTGTGTTGCATTTAGAGAGACTGCAAAGCAGCAAATGTCCAGAGGCCAGACAGGCACAGAGACCCCCACACAGTTTGCTTCCAATGTTTCTTATTAGTGCCACCCAAAGGCTGGCTTGAGAAGCAGCTTTGATCTTTGAGGAACGTTGGTAGGAGCAGGGAGAGGCTGACAGGGAGAGAAGTTAGTCAACCAAAAGAAAAGCAGAAGGATTCTGTCAAGAGTGATCCACATCAGGAAACCTGAGCTGCCTGCTGAGGGAGAATGATACTGCACCCTAAAGAAAGAACTAAACATACTCTCCATGTCACAAAGGATATGCTTGTACCACTTAAACAGGGTTTCTGGCTGAAATCTAATAGTCTGCACATTTTTAATGATTATGATATGATTTTTTTTTTTTAATTTGTTTAATTAATATATCACATTCATTCTTTTTTCACCTGCAGGATCAAGGAAAAATTGGTGTCATCTTCAATGTGGGGACAGATGACATCACAATTGATGAGCCTGCTGTCATGGTAAATGACGACAAGTACCATGTAGTACGCTTCACACGCAGCGGTGGCAACGCCACTCTTCAGGTGGACAACCATCCAGTCATTGAGCGTTATCCACCAGGTAAGACTGAGGGGACAAACTGTGTGGTTATATGATACATTGAGAAATTGCATGGAGCATGTGGATCATCGACAGAGGATTGCATGTCTGCCTATCAAACTTAAATCCTTGAATGAGTACTTACGAAATGTACTGTTTGCAAAAAACTGATTGGCAATTTACCCCGTGGCTCATTTTAATTCAGCTTTTCCATCTAGTTATTTCATTGCTCTATAAGCTATCTATTAAGTTGCCACACACATGCTGTATAACTGGACATGCCATATTGCATAAACAATATAATAATCTGAAAGTGATACATTTGCCTCAAGCGGCCTTGCTAAGTATATCTAGCAATGAAAGGATGTTCATCAGCCGCTGTGCTTTTTGCAGACGGTTTGGCAGACAGGTGGGTAAGGATGTACTATAGCCGATGGGGAAAACATCTTAATTTACAGTAAATTAAACCAGCCTCTTTCCTATAAAATTGGCTTTTCATGAGGATATGCATGTGGCCCAAGCAGCCTTTTCTAGATGTTTCTGGAAGATGTAATACAGTATCTGTGTTCCAAGCACAATATAAGTCTAAAATAAGTTGGGCTAGGTTGAATGGTGAATATGTGGCTATTAATTCAGCTAATAAATTCTTGTTGACATTATCAATTTTGTAGCAAAAGTGCTTTGATTTACATTCATCTGTCCACTGGTGTACACTAACAAGCTGGCCTTTCCATGATGTCTGTTTTAGATCAATAGAGATAAATCCTTTACATAAACAGATTGATGGATTTGGCTGAATGTATACTGTATTCTAACATGTCAATGTTATCCTTATTGTCCAGGTAATTGTTAGATGCTAATACATAAAATACTGTACAAATATACATAATGTATACGAGGATTGAAGTGTTATCTTATTTCAGGTGTAATCATTTCCTAAGCAACATATGAAATGATCAATTATCAATTATCAATTTGGAAACTATATTGATACATTTTGTCCTAGCTTATAGCTTCTGGGAAATTTGAATACATTAATGCCATTGCATATTAAATGGTGTCTAGATCTGCATAGGCTCAAAGGCTAACAAACCAAATGAATGCATCTTGCACACACAGATTTTTACTGTCCAATAGGTGAAAAGCTCATCAACCTTTGTACACTCATAACTCATATACACATACACTAAAAAACTCGACCAGCTGTGCTTTAACCTGCTCTGAACCAATCAACCAATTAACCTTATTTAGAACAGGTGCACCAGCTGGCATAGCGGTAGGAAACCAAGTCCCCCCTCTGCCTCCAGCTGGTGCTCAAAGCACACATACACATGCCACTATGAAAAAATTGTGTAATGGTGATGGCCAAGGGTGTTGTGTATACACTCTATGTCAACATTTCCACTGGTAAATTACTAAATCTCATAGCAGCAATCATACAACAAGATTACTTTTGCTGAAAAGGGAGTGTATGTTGCATAGTTAAGTAAAGGAGACAGAACAGATTTTTTTTTTGTTGCTTTAAATGGACATCAAACATATAATATACAACATCTTCTAACGTTTGTGTGAAGCCAAAACCCAAGGTCAATGCCTGCAGCTCTCCAAAGGCTTAATGAATGCTTCACTTATTTTAAAACCTGCTTTATATTAAAGCTTGCAGTAAAAACCTTGTCTAGTTTAGCTTTACTTTAATTGCCATGCACCGTCATGTACTGTGCCTACTTTTCCATGTTGCGCTGTAATCCTAATCCTTTATTTATTTATTGTCCAACAACAGCTGTTTCTGTTTATTTACATTTTATTCAAAATATGTAGGTTAAACATGTTTTCAGTTAACCTGTTCTAAAACTCTAAACTCTACATTAAACAAGGCACCCGACACAGTAATAGTAATTCATAAATAGTGTCATCAAGAATGTATGAGTAAAGTGAGGACCATGTGGCTAATGAGCAACAGAAGCTCTTCAGTGCTAGATCAGTATGATACTGAACGAAAAATATTTATGGCCCTTATCAACTGGGCAATTCATACTGTCAAAGTTTGTGTCAAACAGTATATTTTCTGTAGTATTTGTCATTCCCTTAATTACTCTTCTGTTTTTGCATGTGTTAAATAGAGAGCTGAAGTCTTGCCCCACTTGAGAGCAGCTTCAGTCCTATTAGCCCTGATTCCAAAATGTGGTTTTGCATAAATAAATACAATTCATAGATCTTTCCCGAAAATGAGTTAGTGGTGTTAGAGCTAAATTTTTATCCTCTACTGGAC
Source organism: Etheostoma spectabile (assembly GCF_008692095.1). Taxonomy (NCBI): domain Eukaryota; kingdom Metazoa; phylum Chordata; class Actinopteri; order Perciformes; family Percidae; genus Etheostoma; species Etheostoma spectabile. Next base: position 24,670,571 of record NC_045745.1, on the reverse strand, counting down.
TTGTTAATTGATTTCTGAAAAAATGATTATAAAATATATATATGAAGACATATTTTTCTTTAGAATTCAACAACTACAGCCCCCATGAGTTTTTTAATATAGACATGCTGACAATAGCTCATGGGAACTGCTGTAAAACATAATGTATATCATGCAGTATTTTATAAAAATACATTGTTGAACAGAAGTGGGGTGAGACTTTGGCCCTTTATACTGCTGCTCCTTATGCTGCTGTAACTACAGAAATATGTTTCACTGTCTAAATGCAATAACTGTTTTCCTGATTGTCTTTGTTGAAGTGGCTGATTTTCATAATGCTTTCTCATGTTCTCAATTAACCTCTTTTTTTATACAGTACATAAAATAATTTTTCATTTGACTGTTATTTGTATTTACTTTAGATTATGCTTTTTCTTAATAAATAGCTAAATAACTCTAACTAGCGTAGCACATTATAAATAGCCTAAACATTACTCTAATTAGCATTAACACTGTTACTCGTAATAACTAGATACCACTAAGTAAAGCCCAAGTTTCTTTTAACTCACAGCTGGGTTAAAATTGATAACTTGTTAAACCTGTTAGCTATTATAACACTGTTTCTAACCATGTGATCTTTCAACTTGCAGACTTTAACCTTTAATCTGTCTCTCCAAATTCTTTGAAGGACACTATGATAATGAACGACTGGCTATTGCCAGACAAAGAATTCCATACAGACTTGGTCGGGTAGTTGACGAGTGGCTACTCGATAAAGGTAAAAATTAATTGATTAATTAATTAATCCTTGAAATAACTACTAAATAACCTTCCCCCATGAGAGGTGTAGTGCCAGAGGACAAGGGTGACAAGGATCAAGTTGCCCAGATGTATACATCCGTTTTAATTGGGCTTTCTATTGGCTATGAATTTTGATGAAGTGGAATTCAAAATAAGTGTCAAAGTGAAGGGGTATAGCCTACTTGGCATAAATTCTTTGTCATCCTTACATCTTCTGGAAAAACTGCACCATAAGAACGATTTTAAACCGATCAACTAAAAACACATAACCCTTGTCTAACCCTCTATCGTCCCTCTTAACCACTGTGTGTAATTAGATACTGTGTGTAATTATTCTACCAAAAATCAGTAAAGTGCTGTGTACCAGTAAAACTAACATGGGATGTAAGTTGGCCAGGTCTCCTTCCTCCTAAACTGAACATTTTAAAATATATCTTCTGGATGTGATCTCTCCAGATTAATTTTTTTTCCCTTTCTTTTTCCCTGCAATCTTATACTGCCATACCTTGTACTACAATGTCAGCAACCATGTCAGCTTCCCAAGCTTAAGTAGTTTTGCTGTGATAAAACAGCCCTCACAGGCTGTTAAAGTAGATCACTGTTTGCAGCCAATAATTTTTCTAATAAGTATTCAGCATACAGAAATCGGCCTATTACTGTACCGCAGTCCATCTCCTCTGATTTAGCGCTGCTTCACTGAGGCTGCTGACAACATTGCTGTTAGATATCATTGCCCCTTTCAGGAAGGGAAACAATTGGACTAGAGGGAGCCTAGAGCATAGCATGTATCAATGGCCTAATGGCTGATGAAGTTAGTGAAGGGTGGGACATTTTTATAATACACCCATCTCTTCAAGATACAATTTGCATCATTGCACCATATGTTCTGGAGATAAGAGATAAATACATATCCTGGACAAACATCTGCTCTTTTTTCCCAATTGATGAATAAAAAAACACTTTCTGGTCAGTCTATTGTCTTAAATGAATGCATTTATTAAAGTACTGGTACCAGTAAACAGACTCCATGCATCAGATGCTGCGCAGAGTCAGCTTGCTGAGCCCCCTCACCACTAGCTTAGTTATACCAAAACTGCCTTGAGAACAAGGTTATAAAGAGAGACATCTTCTTTAACCCCCAAAACCAGTCAGAACCAAGCATATCTCTGGAAAGTGAGACAATCTTTTTTGACTGGACTGTCTGAACATTCTTTTACGTCAAAGGTTACAGTGCCCCTTTTTAATTAACAGAATAATTAACAGTGATTCAGCAACATAACTTATATACATTTCGGTCATTTTCTACCACACCTACATGCAGTTTGCTAACAACAGTGATAATACAAAATTACTTCCTCTGTTCTATAAAAACACTTGGACTAAATAGGCACCTAAACATATATATAACCCTCCTCTGATGGTTGTAACCTGCATGTATAATGTATAAATCTTAATCATAGACTTTCTGCTAACTTACCTTCCCCTTTTAAAGTTAAAATCTAATTGAGTGTTAAATAAATTACTAAGTATTAATGTTATATATAATCACTAAAGCCCACCTGGTTCAAATGATGTTACTGTGCAAGCTCTGCCGTGTGACTTGTGTATGTCTGCTCCACCATTCTCTCCCCTTTTCCACCTCTTTGTCTCTCTATGTCTCTGTCTAACTTCAGGGAGACAGTTGACCATCTTTAACAGCCAGGCAGCCATTAAAATTGGCGGTCATGACAAGAATCGGCCCTTCCAGGGTCAGATATCAGGGCTCTACTACAATGGTCTTCAGGTGCTCAAACTGGCAGCAGAAAATGATCCCAGCGTGCAGGTGGAGGGAAACCTGCGACTTGTCGGGGATTCGCTCTCTGTGTTGACCACCGACGTCACCTCCGCCACCCCGCTGGCAGTGTCTGATATGTCTACCACAATCATGGAAACCACCACCACCATGGCTACCACCACCACCCGCAGGCAGCGGTCACCCAGCTTGAGGGAGAGCATTTCAAAGGTCAGAGAGAGTATTTAAGGAATATTAAAAATAAAAAAAAGAACTGGATCCTAATTAATTGACAGTTGGAGTTTAATTGGTATGTAACTTAGATGAGGGTTATTGTCACCACTTTTCCAGGAGGTAAGTAATGGGACAATTGGATAATAAATCTAATTCCTCGGTTCCTCTTTACACATGTAAAGGCCCTTAACTTTGGAAAAAGGAAATCTAATTCCTTCTTTAAAACTAAAAAGTTTTATTTAAAGTAAAATATCAAAAATTCTTAAATTGGCTTCTTTTTCGGATTTTAAGGTAATTCAGATTTGAACAGCGGCGTCACAGAGGAAGGTGAACTCTGTGTGCATTGTGCAGGTGTTGAATTGAACATGAACAATCATCAGAAGGGACGTTCTTCTGTTTTTTTAAATCAAGACAGAAGTTGCTGTTCAAGCTTAAAATAAAAACACGCCACGTAGTAGTCTCAAGCAGCAATTACCTCTTAGGAATCCATGTGATCACTGCACACTCAAAGGATTCTGATAATCAATATAATCACAACATAATCATTATTAAATCTATTTTCCCTTATTCTCAAATGCATTATGCATAAATGCCATATGCGATAATTATTAGAAAAAATGTAATTTTACAACAGGTTTGATCCTACGTAGCTGATCTTGAATTCATCACATAATTCTCTTTATTTCCAAGTGTGCTAGGATAATAATAACATGATAAAACAATACGTTTTTGAACTAGCAGTTATGAGAAAAAAAGATTTTAGTGAACATAGTTGAATTACACACATTGAGCAGTCACAGCTTCTAGACTGGTGAACATACCAACCACTATTTTAGATGATTTTATTTTACTCCAAACACTGCAAACCTGCCAAATTGAAAGGATTTCAGCAGTTGTGCTTGGAGTTGTGACGTTTTCAAAGACAAATCCCCTGCCTCTCCTATTAAAAATACAGAGTGCATTTTTTCATTACATTTTCTCTTGTCCAGTTTCCCTAAAATTGCCTTCTCTCTATTTTCAATTTATCCAAGTAATCCATTTGTGAACCATTTATTCCCCGCTCTGCTCAGGTATTCTTAGTCCATTGTGCACCCTAACATCCACATTCACTGATAACACATAATCATTATTTTTTTCAATATTACTAACAAAGGAATTGTACAAAGACCAAATTATAGAGAATTAAAGAAAACACGTCAAACATTTACCCTACTGAGAATTTACTCTCCACCAGCAGTACTTTATTTGTCCGTAAACACATAAAGTCGGCCACAGGGGTGGAAGCTAAAAAGCGGCTGCAAATGGGCACATTTTGGATTTATAGTCTTACTCGTGTTGCTCCAAGCAAAAACACAAAAGTGGTACAATGCTACATACTGCAGTTTTTCCTCAAAAAGGACAGTCAGCCAGCAAAAAAAAAAAAAATCTAGATAATAGGAATGTATTGCATATTTTGTTGAAAACGTTTCTTCATTTTCCTTTTAGCCGCAGAACTCTGATGATATTTTGGTGGCATCAGCCGAGTGTCCAAGTGATGATGAGGACCTGGAAGAATGTGAACCTGGAACAGGTGGGTCAGCCATGGTGAAAAAAAAATGGGAGTACAGCTCTCATCCAAGATTGTAGAAAAAACACACTGACTTCAGGCAGCCATTGTTATTTTTTAAATTTTAAATTCTCCCTCTTCAGTTTCATGCAGCTGTCATTTATTCCGGGGCTTGATGAATGTTAAGTCGATAAATGACTGTTAAGTCAATGTCATGCCGAATGAGGCCGTGGTGGCGACATACCTGGGACGTTCGCAAGCTGCACCTGCAATTGCCTCTTATCACCATACGTGTTGCCAAAGACAACGAAACAGAGATCTTCGAGATTGTCACTGAATGTCATGTCTGTAACTCACCAAATTTGACAAAGAAAATCTTTACAAAGAGTACTCCATACATTAAAAGTGGAACACAGAAGACAGTAGATTAGGCTTGTGATAGGAACAAGCTGTGGAACTTAGGGAAGGAGTCTGCCCTTATTATGGTTGCCTCAATTATTAATATGACCTTTTCAAAATTGTTTGTCGTTCACTAGCCCTGCAAAGTGTGACTCGAATAATGATGAAAGAGAACCTAGCAGCCAGGAAAAAAAATGTAGAGTGAAATGTCAACGCATGGCACATATATATATCTATATATATATAGACAGAGAGAGAGAGAGAGAGAGAGAGAGAGAGAGCTACATATACGGGTTTAGTTGGTGAGAAATCTATCTAACTATCTAAGTAGTGATTAAATATATACGGGACACACTGGTTGCTTTCAGTAAACCACAATATTCCATGTGTGATTCCTTCATTAAATAACCTGTCTGTGATTTCTCTGTTCACCCCTTAACCCCTGCCTGCAGATGTGCATACAGCAGCATGGCAATTTAATTTACTGTTCTTTTGTCTTTTATATGCTCTTCATTCAGCTGCCGCCTTTCATGGGTCATCTTGTATGTTTATGTCTACATGTGAGCTCTTTAATGTCCTTGCTGTATTGTACTTTATATTACATTTCCATAATATTACACAACCGAAATCTGCACACCCAAACATTGACTCCATATTAGAATCAAAAACTGCATACAGTATGTTGTTCAAGAATGGAGGTTTTGATTTGTCTTTCTCCTCATGTGCCAAATCTTGTAAAAAATCTGTATTACAGAAATTAGCATAATATGTGTGAATAATTTCACTGATAAGCCAGGTAATTTTATTTTAATTCCTCAGTAACATTCTACTCAATAAACAGATTGTGCCTCCATTTTAGTGAGTGCAACTTTTCAACCCAAATTTAAATTTGAATCCCGTTCTAATATGGGATCCCCTACCTTTTCTGTTTCCTTTCTAGGAGGTGAATTAGTGTTGCCTATTATAACAGTGGATTCCCTTGAGTCCCCATCCATCGCCACCCGTTACCCTGTCATCCCTCCTCCCCCTACCCTCCTATCCCCACTTGAAACCACCAAAGAGTCCCTGATACTCCCTCCTCACCCTTCCTGCCCCCCGGACCAGGAGGGCTGCGGTGACCCTGTGGAGGTCTCGGCCTTCGGCTCTGGGGAGATGACGGAATCAGATGACGAGGACTTTTATAATAATAACTCCCCAATGGTCACTGACAGGACAGTCCTTCCTCCACCTCCCACCGCTGGTGAGGGTGGAGTCCAGAAACCCCGCCCTCTACCTCCTTATGTTCCCACCACCAACCCTGATCAGCTCCACATCCCCGCAGGCAAAATGAACACCCGTGACCAGGTTCTTCTGCCTCCTGCTCCTCCTTCCTCCCGAAACACACCAGGACTAACTTACCCACCCAATTTTCCCCATGTGCCCACAGCCAATCCCACAGTCTCTGATGAAAAGAGCCAACCCGGCGCCGTGGAGGTGATCAGGGAGTCCAGCAGCACCACAGGGATGGTGGTTGGTATTGTAGCTGCTGCTGCTCTCTGCATTCTTATCCTCCTCTATGCCATGTACAAGTACCGCAACCGTGACGAGGGCTCCTACCAGACAGACCAGAGCCACAATTTTGCCAACAATTCCATTGTAGAGGGCAACGGAGCATTGGTCAAAGACAAAAGCACAGGAACGGCCTCTGTGGCCAAGGCAATCACAAAAGGCAAAAAGAACAAAGACAAAGAATATTACGTCTGAGAACGGATATGGACTAAACAAGAGGATGAGAGAGGATGCTGTTGTTTTTTCTCCCAGATTTTGTCAGGTTGACCATCAGAGAAATTTCACAGGCCACAAAAAACAACTACTGTACACAAAGCAATGCTTGCTTTCAACAGTTGCATTTTTCTCAAAAGTCAAGGTTGCCCAGCTCCTAATAGTGATAAAATCTTCATCTACAGTACAAGATTGGACTCATTCTCTTTGTCACAATGTGCAGCCAGTCTGCATTCACCAATTCTTTGTTAGTGTGTCATTTTTTATGTTTTCAACAAGCTTGGAAGATGCATTCTCACTTTGGCTTTGTATATAGCATGGTACAGTAAAGAAAGTGCTGATAACATCCAGACAGATTTGCCCTAAATGTTTCTTTGTACTTCTTTGTAGCTCTGTCTCAAGTCTCAATGTCCCCATTATGATATATGAGGCCGGACCAGCCAGATATTGAATTTTGATGGTAGATTAGCAGAAAGCACATCAGTAGTTCTGACTACACTCAAAATTAAAGCCCTTATATTTGGATAACACATCATCTCTGCAGCCTCCATGTTATGTGATGTGGTTTTCAAACTCCCCAGTCACTCTGCCCCCGTCCACAAGAGATGGTATTACAGTTATGTTGCCGGTGCAGTAGCATAAATGAGGCATGATATTTAGCTCTCCTGGAGCAAAAGACAGCATTTTAAAGGGATTATTAAATCACCCACGATACTCCAGTCAGTCAACCTTATAGTATGATGGATCAGAAACATTATTTATGTGAGATCACAGTCACAGTCAGTTTTCCATGCCATTCTAAGTAGGGATAATTGTGAACAAGTCAGTCTACACCAGTGAAGGTATTTCTCTGTAAACATTACTTGTATGTACATATAGAGGTTAGCAGATTGAAAAAGCATTGTGTACACAAGGGAACAGGCATAAAGAAGATTAAACGTCTGAGATGCTCTGCCCCCCTCACACGATATCTTGACAACATTAAAACCGCTGCCGCCCCACCAAAGGAATTGGGGGGAACACAGACTCACATTTGAGAATGTTTTTATTCATGGAAAGGGAGAAGCAACCTGCCTCACCAGAGGCTGGCTCACTCTTTTTCCTTTTTGTTCCTTTCTCAAAACTGTCATGGGATCATTCCAAAAGCACACTAAAAATGTAAACATATCTTTGAGACATAGATATTCCTTGTAAAGCAGCCAACCATGTATTGTTTTTTCTATCAGTTACTAAAAGACTATTCTATGAGATGAATAATTGAAGGTTTGTGAATTGTATTGATATTTCTCTGATATTTCGATGTATCTTGTTACCACTCCTATTAACACGTTACATTTTAGATCGCCTTTTAATTAAATCCAGACAAAAGCACACTCCTCGAATAGCCGCAAATATCTTTTGTTTTTGCATTATTTACAGTTCAGATTATGCAGAGAAAACACATGGATGGAACAAACAAATGTTTTGTTTTGTTGCATTGTGTATTTTATATGTGCTGAATCTGTTACTCAATGGATCTGATAATATAAAG
>NC_045745.1:24661789-24662539 GCF_008692095.1 Etheostoma spectabile | reverse complement strand
TTCTCTCTGTTGAGTTATGTCTACATTTACTCATTCATGCTCTGTGATTTCCTGTTATTTTTTATGAAAGTGCCATTCAACATGAGCTGCTCAGTGCTCAGAAAATATTCCATTCCTCACTCGTTGCTATTGTATAGTGTTCATGTGAAATGGATCTTAATATGTGTACAGAACGTGGATAAAGATGAAAATACACTTGATTATATACTTTGTACACACCTGTGTTGTGTGTTGCTTTTTGTAAATTCACAAAGGAAAAAAGGAAGAAGAAAGGATATAGTTTTAAGGTCAGTGGAATCTACAGTGAAGTGACATGAATTAGGACTTTAGATAACAATTATGGTTTAAATCAGGTATGTAGCCACAGCTTTTCTAATGTCAATTTAATGTACTAATCTATCTAGCTGTGATAGTGCCTCTGCAATTTTTTGGGATAAAAGAAACACAATGAATTAGTGATGTAATTTTACAAAGGTCACACTTTGCTAACAAGATACGTTAACATGTTTAACATTAGGAAACTGCGTTTCACATAAATTGCAGGTCATGATGTGTTTTAAAAATGTGTCTTACACTTGAGTTTCATCATCACCTACTCTCTCTCTCTCTCTCTCTCTCTCTCTTCCTCACTCGAGCGCTGCATAGTTCTGGTGTTTTAGTGATGCCTGGTTGTCCATTATTTATTATAAAAAGAAATGTTTTAAGTGTTTTCTCTGCACCTTACACTACCTGCTGTGTATATAATAATAA
>NC_045745.1:24653403-24661779 GCF_008692095.1 Etheostoma spectabile | reverse complement strand
CATGATTTCCGTGAGGTTTACTTGGACACAGGAAGTTTGAAAAAACTAAATATGAAGCAATCTTTTGGGGATCCACACCACAAAAAGGTTTTTTCACAAGTGCTTGTTTTCTAGTATATGTTACATTAGTATCATTCGTTACAGCAGAATCTGTGTGAAATGCACAATACATCAAGGCACATGTCTAATTATTGATGTAATTTTATTAGTCCTGTCTTCTGGATTACTTTGTCTCCTGACTCGCTGATTATTTCCAGTTAAAAAAGAGCATTCTGTATGAAATCTCCAACCATCTTTTGGATAATCTGTATGCTTGTCAGCAGGAACATGTGTTGTGTTGTTTGACTACCCCCTACTGAGAACACAAGAAACTGTAAGATGGAGAGAACGGTTAACATCCCTGAGCACTAGAGTGATGTGATATATGGGCTCTAGTTGCCCTAACAAATGCAGTCAACCTTTATTATGTTAGAACAGATGAGTTTTGTCACAAAAGACAATCATTTAGAGAGATTGAATTCCAAACCGGCAGGGCCACCCTTCCCGTTAGCCTGTTTGTGCTGAGAATGATGGGGAACAATCCTGGAGGCTATAGTGAGGTGTAGTGTCAGTTCAGGTCTAGTGTAATCTGATCTGTGCTGACATTGGGAATCAAGGAGGGTGCTTGCACCCATTGCTGAGATGTCACAAGCCTAATTCAACAAAACAGCTATGACAAGAGAAGCCTAGATGACAACCGGTGTGTCACATCCATTCTGACCTACCTCTGTTTCCTTAACATCCAAGGTTTTCATCACACTGTAAGTATTTGCCCTATAGTTAATCTGTGTTTCTAAGCTTATGTTTTACTAAATACTGCTATTTCTAAAAAATATACTTTAGGTTCAAGGTTGTTACAAACTAAATTACATTGCTGGGTCTAAGTTAAAAATATGCCAGTGGTGGACTGTAACTTAAGTACAATTATTAAAGCGTTATTAATTCTAATTTACTTGAGTATTTTGGTTTTTTTGGCTTAGATTTCACTATTTTTCTGAAAGGAATTATGCTTTTAACTCACCTAGACATTTTGACAGCTATATTTACTTTCCAGATTCAAATTGTTAATACATATAAATCTAACTCATTATGATATATTGATAGAAAAAGCAATCCAGCAGTATGCATATTTGAAATTGGCCCCACCAAACTGTACAGATGTAATGCTTTAATAATTATTATCCAGTGATAGGCCTATTATATATCTTTCTTTTGCATCAAGGGTATTTTTACATTTTGTATTTTACGTATATTTTGATGAAAACTTGTTTACTTTTCTTATCCTGGATGTGCCACCTGCCCATCCCCTGAGGTCCGAAAACTTTGTGTAATCCTAGAAACTCCACCATTCTTTTGCATACTCACATGCATCAAATCTATCACCAAATCTGCATTTTTCATCTTAAAAACATTTCTAGACTCCGGCCATCACTCTCTGACTCCGTGGCAGAAACCCACGTTTACCTACCGTTTGCATTACTGGATTACTGTCAGGGGTCCCCAGCAAAACCCTAGACAGCCTCGTATGTCCAAAACTCTGCCCACCAAGACCAGCACCCAACCCTCATCCACCTTCAGTGGCTTCTTCACTAGCACCTTCATCAAAATCCTTCTCCTCACCTACAAATCCCTCCATGCCCTGGCCCCACTGTACCTCTCCAACCTCCTCCATCCAAACACCCCACCCCAAAACCTGCGGTCCTTAGACGCTGGCCTGCTCTCCATTCCCCACACCAGACTCTATACCTTTATAGACAGAGCCTTTAGTGTTGCAGCCCAATCCTTCTGGAACACCCTCCCTGCAGACATTCAAAATGCTACAACCCTGGACATTTTTATAAACAACTCCTGGAACACCACTTGTTTACCACAGGCTACAACTCCATTAATACTACTGTACTACTACTAATGTAATTATGTAAAGTGTCCTTGGGTTTTATGACAGGCGCTATAAAAATCAAAGTTGTTCATATTCATATTCATATTATTATTATTATTTTGGAATATAAGAGAAAAAAAAAAAATACCCTCCTATTGACGTCATTTTATACGACCAATCAGCACCATGGGAATCTCTCTCTCCTTCGCTTGATCGCTCTTTGTGCGTGCATGCGTACGTCCGTGCGTGTGTACGTACGTGCGTGTGTGTCAACTAGTTGTTAGCTAGCGCTAGCTACCCAGTTAGCTAGCTCGTTGAAACATTTTAACACAGGCACCGTTCACGCCAAGAAACAGCTGTTGTTCATCATGAGAGAGGACCTTCGCTCCCGCTGTATGTCTGTCAACATTTAAAGACAAAGAAGATGGGGGACTTTGAGAGAACAATGATAAGTTAGCCAACAGTTTTTGGACAGGCGATTGCCTTGCTCGATAGCATCCTGAGAAGGAAAGCTCTGAGATTTTGCAAGGACTGGATGCGGAAGGAGGATATGAGGCAAGCTGGACAACTAATGCTAATTGTAAGCTCTGCTGGGATCCAACTGTGGAAAACATTTCACTGTGAGCACAATTATCAAGCTAACATTAGCTAGCTGTTGACTAGCAACTAACATCCACCTAGCTAGCGATCAGCGGTTAAGCTGTTGTAGTCTGAAGGTACATTTAACGTTACCAGCTAACGATTGGGACATTAACGTTACCCAGGTTCAAATAATGCTGGTATATGCGGCCTAGCATTAGCCGGTAACTAGCGTCAATAGTAGTATCTAATGATGTTTAATTTTTGTCAGTCAGTTTGCAGTAGTGAACTGCTGCTATCGATTCTGTTTTTATATTCACCGAGGTGACTGAAAGCGGTTCTGGTTAAACAGGTTGAGTTGTACCGATCATAAATGCATATTCGTTAGCTAGGCTAAATTGTCTGCTAGCTTGCTAATGTCAATCAGAAAACTTGATCTAGCTGGCACAGTAATGGCCTCGAAATGAGAAGAGTGTTTGTTAGCTCTGTCATCCTGTCTGGAATCTGATAGATATATCAACTATGTGATGTACATCCATTTACAAGCTTTACACTCACTTTAATCATTGTAACGTGAGTGTGTGCCAGTGTCCGTTTAAATCATTCTTACCTGTGCTTTTAGTGATCAGTCAAAAATTCTCCAACTCATCGCAGTAGCTGGTCTAATGATTATTACTGTGTGATCTAGCTTAAAAGTTATGAATGATTTTTGACTCAACACAAAAATAGTTATTTTTATATTCTGATCTTATGCTAAATTAGTTCACGATCAGCTGTAAATCAAGAGGAAACTATAAAGTTGCATAATCATGTGGAATTTAAGGAAGTATTAAAGATAAAACTAGAAACTACCTAGTAAAGACCCTTTTAATGTACTTTTCTCCACAATGTATATGTGTATCAGGACAGCTGACAGATTTATAACACATTTAAACTTGATTTACAGTGTAATTTCATGAATGGATTATTGCACAGCCCCCCCCCCCCCCCCCCCCCCCCCCCCCCCCACACACACACACACACACACACTGAATGCAATGTTTAATATGTAGCTACATATGAGAAACAAACCAGTTTTGATCTTTCTTACAGATGAATGTTTTTTCATACATTCAGTGGGTTACCAATGTGCCAAAAAGTCACCTTCTTGATTACCCAACGAGGATTAGGCTAGAGTGTGGCGACGTTGGTGCAGGGAGAGAGTACATACTGGCACAAGAATATGCAAGGACTCTGAACCTCAACTGAAGTGTACATATCCAAGACACAGAACTACTGTCCTTGATGACACAGTCTTGGTTAACCTGCCATCCCCAATGGAAGTGCCATCGTAGACACAAGATACTGTGGCTCGAACTGCTGCACAGTTTTATGAGCTACAGCCTCGGAGGAAGCATTTCAGCTTTTGGTTGAACTTGAAGGTGGAGATGGGTTCCCAAGCTCTTCAGATATTGCGGCAGGGTGTGTGGGCTTCACTCACAGGAGGCTGGTATGTGGACCCACATCAGAGCACGTTCTCCAACTGCTTCCACCTCTACCTTTGGATATTTCTCCTGGCCTTCCCCTTTCTATTGTACATGGTAAGCACATTTTCACAGCAAGTTGATTGCATGTTTATCAAAACTACATGAAAGAATTGCTAAACTGAGCCACACATCCTTATAAACAATTTTTACACAATAAAGGGTTGACACATAGCATTACCTCATATTTAGTTTTCTAAGAATGCAAACTGGGATCTTTTCAAATACTGCAGCATGTGCATAAATAGTTGGCATTTAAAAGAAAACTTAACACATTTGATATTGTTTTTGTTCCCATTATTTTGTATGAGCTGTGTTAACATTCAGCAACACAAGTGGTCAGACAACCAATTTGAAACAAATCCCTAGTTTACCCTGGTCATTAGAAGTGAAAATGAAAGTGAATGCATCAAATGTGCATTTAAAGCATCAATTGTGATTGTAAAATGGTGTGCATGTCAACCAGAAGTACGTGAGATAGGAGGAGGTCATAAAAGTTTGAACAGTGAAGTCTGCAAGATCTCATGTACTTTGCATTCACAACTGACAGTGTGCGTAATAACTTTCAGCAACACTATTAACATTTGCCTCCTAGTTCAGTGTTCAACTGTTTTACAATGTGGGAGAGCTGTGGATTTGTTTAAAATCGGCCTGAACATATGTGGTTGCCCTGTGCACTCCATTGTGTTGAATAGTTGCTGGGTGTTGTGCAGTAGGAATGGCAACATCTTCATAAATACAATCCCTGTTTAAAATCTAAAATTACCTTTTAATTGTATTAGTATAAAGTCATTATTACATTTGAATGTATGAATGTAGCAAACAAATCATTTCCTCCTTCTTTGGTGAGACATTATTTTATGGTACAGATGGCTATAAGCTTCCTAGTTGAAATGAGCAATGGGAATTTGCCTTCATTAGTACATAGCACTATGTTGAGGGCTTTTCTGGGATTTACAGTTTGCCAGCCATTGTCAGATAATTCCTGGCACTCACTTCTTGAAGTGGACTGAGTTGTCTCATTTTTGTATTTAGTCTGAGTTGCTGTCATTGTCTTTTTCACTCCCTCTCAGGCTCTTCCTCCTAGCTTGGTGGTTGCAGGCGTGTACTCTGCCGTAGTGGTAGTCTTTTTCACGGCCATTAAGGTGGTGAATTATCGGCTTCATACTATGTTCGACCTTGGGGAGATTGTAGAGAAGAAGCAGGCCTCACTCACAGCCGATGCTGCAAAGACCGACGAACGAGAAGAAGGTTCAGGTGCCCATGATGGGAATCAGCACAGGTAAGAAGATTTTCTGACCAATTTTGGAGAACAGTTAGGAAATCACAGTGCTGTGACATGCTTAATCCGTTCAATTTGCTTTATGTGTAACTTCTCCACAGGGATAGTCATGTTGGTGTAGAGATGACTGTGTTTCGGAAGGTCAACTCAACACCCCCGGTGCGCTGTAGCTCCCAGCACTCTCTGTTTGGATTGAACCAGGTGTCGGTGAGGATTACCATATTTTATCCATCATTTCTCTAATTCTACTCTTTAGAAAATGTTTAATTTCTACATTTCCTACATCAAGTATGCCACAAACTGCCATTAACCATTACAATGCACTGTTTTTGTTTTTCAAATTGTCGTTATTGTTCAGGAGTTCTTGCCCCAGCTGGAGGATACAGGAGGCACTAAGGGTAAGTATCTGAATTTGTATAATGCATACCAGAATTTATTTTAAACAGTGGTATATAATGCATAATCTTGAGTCTTACACTGTCCGTCAACAATTCAATTTAAGCGTCAGATCACTGAGTTTAGCCTGTGTTGAATATGCATGTTTTTCAGTGAGCTGTTTCCTTTTACCTCAGATATCAAAGAGCTCATGCGGGAACAAGGAAACAATAATGTGATTGTTAGGTCATCTCACCGGGAGATCCTACGCCAGAGGTCCCAGGACACTATTAGTAAGTCTTCCACTATTCAGTTACCAGAAACAAGATTTATACGCTGAACACTGTCTAATCCTGCCTGTATGAAAACGAGGCACGCTCAGTAGACCAGGCTATAAGCATACCAATACTGTAGACATGCCATTGTAGGCGTGGCTCTTACTACTATCCATCAGGATGTATGTTAGTGCATGCATCCACATTTTAATACTGTTATAGCTTTCCAAAATGCATTTTAATCAGATTTTGGTTCTTTTTAGTCTGAACTTGGTCTATCTTACTGTACAGGGGCTCCCAGTGTGGTTCAGTCCTGCATTGCTGCTGCTTTGGGAGGAGATTTCCCACGTCTCATGGGAGGATCTGGATTTGGAGAACCTGGAGACTGCTTGTCTATCCCCCCTTCACCCTCCAGTCAAGAAGATGGAGGCGAGAAAGAACAGTTCCAGGAAGTGGAGGAGTTACCAGAACAACTTTCTCAACAGAGTCCTGAGGACAATGGGTTGGGGGCCTATTCTCCCCTTGGCCCTTCTGCTGAATCTGAGAGCTTGGGGGATACTCCCCTTAGCCCCCTTATAAAGAGCAGCTTAAGTGAGGAGCTGAGTGAAAATCTCCTAGGTTTGGGCCTTGACCCTGTGGCTTTTGCACCTGGGACTGAGCACCCAGGCAGCCGCAGTGGGGTAGCACTAGCTGCCGGATCTACAGACAGCTGTTTCAGTGCAGGTGGAGCCACCACAGACCGTGAGACGCTAAGCACAGTTAGCAGTTACCGCAGTGAAAAAACTGATTCCACTCAGCTGGAAAGTCCGTCATTCAGCCAGCCCCAGCCTGCAGATGGACAGGCTTCTGACTCCACATCACTGATAGGCTCCAACATCCCCAAGCCCTCAGAGGATCCAGCAGGACAGGGTGGTAGTGATACTGACAACCTGTCAGACAGTGTGCTACTGCGCTCCCCTTCCAAAGAATTCTCCCTCAGCCAGGGGCTAGACAGGACACTTGTTGAAGGAGAGGACTTGTCCCCCGTACCCTGTGATATTGCACAGCCCCGTCCTCTCCATAACTCTTCCCCTTCAAGTAGTGGCCACTCAGAGGTTTGCGATTTAGACAGAAATGTCCCAGTTCCTCCTCTACCCCCACCTCGGCAGGCCAATTCAGGGCCCTCAGGGCTGGCCCTGGGTCTTGTGTGTTCTGAGCCTGCTTTGCCCATATCCTCTACCCCCTTTTTACTGTCTGACCAGCAGGCTCTGCAAGCCCAGCAGGTTGTACGCCCTAAAGACTTAAAGCTGCTGCGGGCCAGTGGCAGTAGTGTAGGACAC
Source organism: Etheostoma spectabile (assembly GCF_008692095.1). NCBI lineage: Eukaryota > Metazoa > Chordata > Actinopteri > Perciformes > Percidae > Etheostoma > Etheostoma spectabile. The sequence continues at coordinate 24,654,508 of NC_045745.1, read as the reverse complement.
AGGCCAGGCCGAAGGAAAGCTCCACGAAGGCGAGCTGGAGCAGGAAGCAGTAGTTTTGACTGTGGCTCTTACAGGCGTCACCACAATCATAGACAGCACAGAGATTACATCCCTGTGCGCAGCCGACTCGGCGCCAAGGCTTACAGTGAAAGTTTGTTTGAGGATTCCAGCGATGAGGACGATGGCAGTGACATGAGCGCTGGTTCTAGCCTGGGCTCTCAGCGCAGATACAGCTCAGATGATGATGATGACGACGATGATGACTCAAGTTCCTCTACCTCCTGCTATTCCCCGGACCTCGCTAACACTGGTATTACATCCCCGCTCCCCCCTGCTGCTCAACTGCCCACTCCAAGGGAAGGGGATTTACCTGAAACTGCTGGCCCCTCACATTCTCGTGCTGCTCAGCGCTCTTCTAGCACTGCTAGTGCTAAGACTCATGCAAGAGTGCTAAGTATGGATGGGGCAGGTGGAGGCCAGAGCAACACAGCAGCTTTGCCTTCTACTCTGCTTACAATGCCCTCCACCTCCACCCCTGCACCTCGCACTCTCACCATCTCTAAGTCTGATCTGGAAGCCCGCACCATGCACACTGAAGGCTTCCCTGGAACTCATCATCATCGGCTGGATTCTCTTGGAGGCTCTTGGACTGGCAACCAGATGGGCTGGAGAGCGGAAGAGCTGGTTGAAGAGGGAGCTGTGGGAGGAGGTGAGTTGGTGAAACCTTATAATCAGTGTCAATACTGGGAGTTTTTGTTTAATAACTACCCTAGTTTTTGGTGTGTGAGATGGCAGAATCCTGGATGTTTTCAATATCTTTTGCGGCATCACGTTAATTAAGAAAAATATTCAGCCTTAGGAGTCCCAAATATGAAACAGTGAAGTTGTGAGGCATCTTGAGAAAAAAAGATACTGGCTGATATTGTTATATTCATTTATTTTCCATACAATATTACCATATTTTATTTTGTCAAGTTAATACCAAAGAAAGTACGTCTCTTATTGCTTGCCCTTTAACAAAACAAAAGGGTTGACCATAACAACTTCAGCTTTAAGGTGTGTGTGTGTGTGTGTGTGTGTGTGTGTGTGTGTGTGTGTGTGTGTG
>NC_045745.1:24648653-24653393 GCF_008692095.1 Etheostoma spectabile | reverse complement strand
GTGTGTGTGTGTGTGTGTGTGTGTGTGTGTGTGTGTGTGTGTGTGTGTGTGTTAAAGCGTAACAGGTAATTAGTACATGAAATTTAAATTGGAAGATTTGGAAGACATTTGGAAACCAAGTTTAACTTTCACAGTTTTTTATTTTACACAAATCAAGTGATCAAGTGTTAGTAATAAAAGTGAGATCAAATTGAGGTATAAATTAACAGTGCTCACATAAAATTATATTTAATGAAATTTGCTGTGTTCCTTGACTCTAATTAAATTAAGGCTACTTATTTAAAAGAGTGATTTAGCGTCACCATCCCTTTTTCAAGGTTGATCTGAGTCACAAATGTAAAAGTAAATATTGCAGTAACTTAAATCAGTGCTTACAGTACCTCCATATTCAACTCATACTGGAAGTTTACAAACCGTGAAATAAATGGAATGCAAATTTTAAGATTAAATATTAGTTGTAGCTATTTGTTGTAATACAACAGAGACAAACATTTCCTTTAACATCACAACATGCATGCGTTTGGTGACAGTGGTAGTAGTAGGGACGAGTGAATTTAATGCAAGATGCCAGAAAGTCCAACAGCGTTTAATGACAAGCATCCTCATAGTTATAGGCCGGAAGCCTTTTTAATGCCTCGCTGTATAAACAAAAATGGTTAAATGGTGACAACCTTGAGAGGTGGGCTGTCTTAGGCAGATGGAGGGTGTTGAGTTGCTTGAGACTGGTGCTTCTCAGTAAGCTTTACATGTTGAAATGGAACATGTGCAGATATTGGATTGAATGTGAAAAAAAGAAAAGCACAGTTCTTTTGTCTTGGCCTTAACACTGATCTAAAGGCAGGAGAAATACACCCAGCTAAGGGGTTGCTCTGCCCCACGGTACTGGTTGCTTTTTATCCCAACCTCCCCTTAAACCTTCCCGCTGTGCTACCAGGAGCTTGCATTGCTCTGGGCAATGTTGACTTTGTAGTGATCCAAGGAAAGCATCATGAAGGAAGTTGTTCCATGAACTCTGACTTCTCCTGAGTGCCTATCCGTATGTCTTTCAAGAGTTAGCACAAGTGCCATTGCTCAAATAAGCAACAACCATAATTTAAACACCTATTTGCTTGTTTACAAGCCACATTTGTTTGTTGTGGAACAAACAGACTTTTTGCCCTGTATTCCTCTGTTGTTTTCGCTGTTTAACACTTGTAATAAAAATACCAAACTTAACGTATCTTTTTAGAGGTTTTAAAGGAATATTCTAAGTTCTAGCAGTTTCTAACAGTTGAGGAAATATAACTGATAAAAGTGAGTAAACAAGATCATTGGAATAAGCTGCGATATAAAATGATTATGAAATGAAAAGATGATGAAATATCATGAAGCATTGTTTTACAGTAAAGGGATTGTAAGTACCAGATACACTTCAACAGTGCATCCACTTTAAGCACAGACAGAAAGGGCAGAAACTGGAAGTCTGTTGCACTGGTGTACTAATTCATTCTGCACTGATGGTGTTGACAAACACCATATAATATCATATTTGTAGACGGGTGGCTAGCTGACGTTAGCTGAACACTGAATAAAGTAAAATCCACACAATGTTCACTTGACTTCCACAGCTTCATATCCCATAGCCAGAGATAATATATCTTTAGAATACACAAATTGAGGGTTCAGATCAGTGTGCCGACGTTTTTCAATTCTATCCCTCTTATATATTTAATCTCTAAATATGCTACGAGACAGCCAGTCGGCTAACCATCCTGAGTCCCGTCAGACGTGACTCAAGGCGGCTAATATAGCTTGCCATCATCTACCTTACGTTACTTTTTAGTGCATGTTGAAATAACTTGATTTCCACAACTTAGACATTTTACACATCATACAGCCCTAACAAATCACTTAAAACAAGAAACACATTACATTCAGCACAGAAGTACTACTTAATAAAAAAAAAAGCCATAATGTCAACAAAGGATTAAATAAGGTAGGCTAATTAATTAATGTGCGTCCAAAATGAAGTGTCAGGATCCAGGAGAATCAAACCAAAATCTAAATTTACTGAAACACAAAAAAACAACCAATTCATAAATCAAATTTCATTATAACTTATTACAAACATTAGACCAATCAAATCACTATTTTTAGGTTGATCACACACAAAGTGGATATATTCATGTCAGGGGGTATTTTAGTGTGAAAAACTCTACTAATGTCAGATGAAATGAATACACTTTGATGTACAATAATGTTAAGCTTTAAGGGCAGTGTCACCCACCGCCTCCACTAACTAAAGTTATTTGGCTAATGTAGTATGACCTCTAATTACTTCGAATTCTTTTATGCTACAGATGACCATCAACATTAATGTGTCATTAAGTAATATTGTTTACCATGAACATGGACTCAGTGGGGGTTTCCATGCCTGTATGAATATAGGAGTCAGAGTTGTATTAATATTTAAGCTTTATTCAGTTAATACATGCACTTTCACAATTTCTCATCAATGAGTCATTCAGGATACTTGTTTGGTAATGTCTGCTTTGCATAACTACCTTCTAAATGCAGTTACAGTTACAGTGGTAAAAGTAAAATCCAGTAATGGCCTATTGTTAGATTCCTTGTATTTTGTATTGACCCTGTAATATAAACCATTGCATTGATGTAACTGATAACCCTTTTTCAGCCTTGGCTTCAGAGGATGGGGATAAACACGACTCAGTCAGCAGTGTCAAGAGGACCCAGGCCATCCGCAGGAGACACAATGCTGGGAGCAACCCTACACCGCCCCCTTCCACCATGGGATCCCCTCCCAGGTTAGTCGATTTAACAGATCTGAGAGGGTTATAGTTGGTGCTTTGCCTTAACTGTGCCTTGATTTGCTCCAATCCTCTACCAAGTCTGTAGTAGTCAAAACAAGTCAGCAGGTTTACAGTTGATGGATGTAAAAATTAGTGATTCTAATTAAATGTGCGACTGTGTGGAAATATTCCTGGGGACTTGCCATACAAATTATATTCCAAGCTAGTTTTGGAGTAGTGGATGAGAAAATAGAAATTGAGGGAACATGCCAGCCACAGCAGGACTGATAGAAATAAAAATGTAAGACAAATGTTAGACGTTAGTTATTTAACAAATGTTTTGTTCCTCTAGCCTTCAAGACCTCCAGCGGGCTCGTACCTCCTCTCATTCGCGGACCCGCACACTTCCCTCAGCCTTACAGTTCGCCTCCTCACTCCTACTGCCCCGCAGTGGCATCCATGAGGCCTCCACCTTTGACGATACATCAGAGGGGGCAGTGCACTATTTCTACGACGAGAGTGGTGAGTCAGTGGCATTTAGGGAACAGTTCAACATTTTGGGAAATGAGCTTATTCCATTTCATGTTAAGTTAAATGAGAAGAATAATACCGTGTTCATGTCTGTCCTTTTTTAATATAAAAGAAACCATTTGTTTAGATTAATGACTGGACACGGGTGGAAACCACATATTTTCTATTTCCATCAAGTTAGCCTCTTCCCGTTATGCTTGTGCGTTGTTCTGTTATGTGTTGAATTTATGCTATTAAATAAAGTTCAAAAAGTGGGGAGAACACACAAATATATCAGCTGTTATTTCTACAAATGTGTCTGGATTTTTCCTTGTTGTCATTTCCATTTTCTGTCTTTTGTGTAACAGGAGTAAAGAGGTCCTACACATTTGGACCTGGTGGAGGTGGTTATGAGGATCCAGTTCAGTAAGTTCTAAAGTTTTTATTACCAGGTTGCCCTTTTTCCAAGACTATGAGAGTTAATTTTCTTTAAAAGGTCATGACTAAAAGCTACAATTAATGCAATAATATTCCATGCTTGCAGGGAAAGGGAAAGGGAAAGGGAAAGAGAGAGGGAAAGGCAGTCCCAGTCCTCGAGCTTCACCTCCACTGAGGTCCAGGAAGGGGCCCCAGTCCTGTCCATGCTCCAGCCGAGACCTGTGGTTCTACAGGGCATGCAGGTGCGCAGGGTGCCTCTGGAAATGCCTGAGGTTAGCAGTCTTTGATGTTTAATTTGGCAGATTAGTTCAGGTAGAATGTCATGTCAGTAATGTGTCACCTCATCTCTAGTTTGATCTGGATCATGAGTCTCTACAAGAGTCCCAGGAAAACACGCTGATGATTGAGGAGAAAGCCAAACCCAAACAGTACTATCGTTTTTGGGTTCTTCCCGGAAAGTGGCTGAGGGTTCGATATGATCGACTGGCTCTTCTGGCCTTATTGGACAGGTACGCCTGACTGTTGGAGTAGAGGAAAGACAATATTCTGTTTGGTCACTTGTTCTCACAGACTATGCAAAGTTCATTTTAATGATGTAACGTGTTGCATGTCCAGTAGTTATCATTTCAAGGTCATTATTGCAATCAGATACAGTGACATTTATGTAGAAATTGATTAAATAGAGGGGTCAAAACATTTTTAATAAATTATCAAAATATCGATTTCTTTGCATTCTGTTTCCAGGAACCGCCGTGTGGGAGAGAACGTGTTTGCTGTGGTGCTGGCCAGTCTGGTGGCCTTCCTGGGGTTCCTACTGCTGCTCCAGGGATTTTTCAGGGACATCTGGGTTTTCCAGTTCTGCCTAGTCATTGCCAGCTGCCAGTACTCTTTACTGAAGGTACCTTACTGCTTGAGTTGGGTACCTTATCTGTGGAATTCATTAGCTAAATGGATGTCAACTTATTTTTTTATATATATATATATATATATATATATATATATA
>NC_045745.1:24641167-24648643 GCF_008692095.1 Etheostoma spectabile | reverse complement strand
TATATATATATATATATATATATATATATATATATATAATTAATTGACTCATTGATGGCTATGAAGATGACAGAAGTCAATGTGGGATGTCTCTTTTGCCTTGAAATTGAGTTTTATTTGTATCACATCACAGCCTCCCTTAATACAGAAGCCACAACATGTAGAACGCTGGTCCAATCTTTTTAAGCGATTCCGAGTAAAAAATGTAGATTACTCAGTATAGCATCTACCTAGCTGTATAAAATATAATGTATGCATCAAATTATCCTGTGTGTGCTGTCTCCATCTGTCAGTGTGGTTTCTGTTTTTGTTTAATGCAAACTGTGAAACCAATGAAGCTTAAATTCCCTTTTTTTTTTAGAGTGTGCAACCAGATGCAGCTTCTCCAATGCACGTGAGTACTGGTTATATCTTTTCATATTTTAAAATGTACTTAAAGCATAATCTAAAACAAGAAATGTCACCTTGTTATTGTAGCGTAATCTTGGCTTGCCTTTTTTTTGTTATTTAACAGGGCCATAACTGGATCATTGTGTACAGTCGGCCGGTCTATTTCTGCTTGTGCTGTGTGATGATCTGGATCTTCGACCTATCTGGACGATCTGGCAGCCTGCAACCCTTCTCTCTCTATGGTGTCACCTTCTTCTCTGCACATTTCCTGCTTTGTATCAGGGATATGCTCATTGGTTAGTTTTTACACACAACTCTTTACATCGCTATTTTACTAGGTGTCCAGGTCACTACTCCCACTAAGATTGTTTTTACATTGCCATTGTCAATATTTAAAATTAGAGTGGTTATTTAAAGAATAGCCATAACTAACAATGCATGTTCATAAAAGCTCTTCTAAACCTTTCCATAATGTTGTAAAACCCAACGTGCGTGCGTGCGTGCGTGCGTGTGTATGTTATGGCTTTTAAACAATCTTTTCATCTTTGCCCAACAGTGTTTGCCTTGTGTTTCCCGGTCATTTTCCTGTTTGGGTTGCTACCTCAGGTCAACACTTTTGTGATGTGTCTACTGGAGCAGATCGACATGCACATTTTTGGTGGAACTGGTAAGAACACGTTGTTGTTATTATAGACGGGATGATGGTGTCAGGAACCTTGTCAGGAAATTAGAGAAATGTTACAGCATCTTAAGACTATCGGTTTAGAAACTGAACATTTGTGTTTAGGTTCCCCCTGATTTTTCTCTCTGTCTCTTTCCTCAGCTACTACCAGTCCCCTCTCCTCTCTGTTCAGCCTCATACGCAGCGTGTTGGTGGCTGCTCTGCTGTATGGATTTTGCCTCGGTGCTATCAACGTAGGTGGAACAGAGACACACTTTTTCAGTTTCAGAGATTCTGATCAGAGTAGGAATCGATGCGTACAGTCCTAAATTTGATTGTTTTGTTTATTTGTTTTCCTTAGGCACCGTGGGGGGATGCCCATGTGCCAGTACTGTTCTCTGTGTTTTGTGGCCTACTCCTGGCCTTATCCTACCACCTCAGTCGCCAAAGCAGCGACCCCACCGTCCTATGGTCAGTATTTTGTTTTACATTGTCAGTTTTGTTTTTACATCCATGATAGATTACCAGTTAACAATTTTAACAATTACATGTAGCCATAATTAATCAATGAGCACACCTGAAGAAGCTACAAGCTCAAACATGGAATGCATTTTGTTTAAACACAATTTGCATAAGAAGTCTTATTAAGTGTCAAACCAGTTTTTTTTTAATACATTTTACCCTAAATTTTGAAGTAGTGTCTCATGACTTGCACAAGAGGTGTTTCAACTGAGTTTTTTTGGTCATTTTACTCATGTATCTGAACTAATTATATAATGAGCTCTGAGCGCTGTCTGAAGATGAGGACCTACATACAAAATTGTGCTTGCTGTTTACTCTGTGTAAACTTTGATGTTACACCTGAGTTTTTTTGTTACAATTCTCATGATTCCTTCTTGTGTGTTTTTACCTCTTACATCAGGTCACTGGTCCGGTCTAAATTATTCCCAGAGTTGGAGAACAGGACACCAGAAGAACCCCCTGTGGAGATCAAGGACCCTCTTCCTGAGAAGCTGCGTAACTCTGTGGTAAAGATCGCCACTCAATTGCCTGCACAGACTGCAATCGGACAGTTTCACTTTTGATTTCAAACTGTCAGTATTTTTTTACATTCTTGTGCCGTCTGTTTCTTTGTAGAAAGAGATTCTTCACTCAGATCTCGTCATGTGTCCCCTCATGGCTGTGATTACCTTCGCCATCAGTGCCAGCACCGTTTTCATCGCTCTTCAAGTTAGTTGGAGCAGGGTTTATGATCCTAATCTAACATCATATTTATTATTTTAGTAAGAAAAAAAGACAATTCCTGTTTGAACAATTTTCTGTTTGAATTTTCCTGCTAATGTTCCTTTTTTTTTGCTCTTGATCTACAGCCTGCTCTTAGCCTAGTCTTGTACTTCCTGGCCGGAGTTGTAGGTTTCATTACACACTATCTCCTGCCTCAGCTCCGCAAGCAGCTGCCATGGTTCTGCCTGGCTCACCCTGTGCTCCGCTCCAGAGAGTACAGTCAGTTTGAAGTCCGAGGTGAGTGTCTGAGTGCTCTTTTATCCTCGTTCACATTCACGTACACAGAAAGAAATATGGGGAAGTACCTTAAACGTATAAGAAGAAAACCTACTATATGAACAACTGGAACATTATAAGTATCCCGACTGGAATAGTTGCGTGGAGTAAATAAAAAATAACATTAAGATTTGTTGTTAAAGTGAGAGCAACAGCACCAAAAAAGTAGTTTATTTCAACAACAATTACACAGCTGCATATTTCCAATATCACTGAGAGACTTCTTAACAAAACAACATTCGTAGTACTTAAGTAGCTGAAATAAAATTAAAGACAATAGAGATTAGATTTATTTGATCTCAAGGCTTTTTTGTCGATGTAAAACAGCTTCACACTGCATACATGATGAAGCTGCCTGCCTCCTCCTGTACATCTTCCTTCCAGGCATTATATGTTGATCTATTCCCAGTATTTGAAGTACTAGGGCTGTCAGAAATAGTACACCATACCTTCCATTGTATAAACATCTTGTAAAACATTTTTCAGCCGGATTTATTTGACAGCTGTGAAAAGCTTTTGGGGGATCATGAGGGGAAAAGCTAGTGTTTGGACTGTGGTTCTCCTCAACAAGTGCATAACATCATTTTGCTTTCTGTTTGCCCCAGATGCTGCTCAGTTGATGTGGTTTGAGAAGCTATATGCGTGGCTTCAGTGTGTGGAGAAATATTTCATCTATCCGGCTGTGGTGCTTAACTCCCTAACGACAGAAGCTCGAACTGTGGGCCAGAACCATAAAGAGCTGGACATCTAGTAAGCATTACATCATTGTGTCTCTATTAACGATTTCACATCCATACATTGTTTTCCAACTCCGTTCCCTCAGGATATGTGCCTGTAGCTGTGTGTGTTGGAACCGTAGAACATAAAATGAGTAGACACACTGAACCACCCTCAGGTGTATTGCTTCCTGCAGGTTGTGCTCAGTAGCATGAGGTACATGAAATATGTTCTGTCGTTTCCCTTTTATTCCCTCTTCAGTTTACAGACCAGTCCGAAAATTAGTAAATGTAATGGTGAATAAATTTTCAGTTAAACTGTAGCCACTTGACAATCTCTTGTCATTCCTTACTTTATGGTTTTAGCCATTATGTCAATATGCGTCACTCATTTTCTTCTGTCTCTCTGTCTTTTCCTCAACCCCCCACCAGCAGCCGAGCTCTCTTCATTTCAGTAGCAGGCATGAAGTTGCTGCGTACGTCCTTCTGTGCCCCGTCGCAGCAGTACGTCACGCTGTGCTTCACCACACTCTTCTTCCACTTTGACTATCCACACTTCTCAGAGACCTTCCTAATCGACTACTATTTCATGTCCATTCTCTTCAGCAAGGTCAGGATGCACACACCCTGTCATCTCAGATTTTTGATCACATACATAATAAAATTATTTAATATCATGTTACTCCAGTAGCAGTTTGTTGTGCCACAGCTTAATGTTAACGAGTAACACCCAGCTGAGAAGCAGAATTGTACTGCTCTCCCTGGTTGAAAGACACATAGTGTGTCTGTGTTGTGAAGACAGTTGTCAATGTGTTGTTTTTTTAATGTTTTTGTCCTCTTTTAATTCTTAGATGTGGGATCTGCTGTACAAGCTGCGCTTTGTGTTGACTTACATTGCCCCCTGGCAGATCACCTGGGGCTCAGCCTTCCACGCATTCGCTCAACCCTTTGCCGTTCCCCGTATCCTTTAGTTTCTTTGATTATTTTTATGTCAATAATTATGTAGTGTTTACTGTATAAAACAATCTAAAACAGATATATCCTTAACTCATGTTACTTCAGACTCTGCTGTGCTTTTTGTTCAGGCCATCTTTTCTGCCATCTTTTCCACCCCTCTCAATCCTGTCCTAGGCAGTGCCGTGTTTGTCACCTCGTACACAAGACCTGTAAAATTCTGGGAGAGAGACTACAAGTATGTTTCTTGAAGAAAAAAATCTGTACCAATGGGAAATCACATTTCATAAAGTCCAAATATAAAAAGTGTTTTCATTCAGTTCTAATGCTAGTTTGCTGCGTTTGCAGCACCAAGCGCGTCGATCATTCCAACACCAGACTTGCCACTCAGTTAGACCGCAACCCAGGTATGCCATAACACTCTTCTCACAATCAAATGATCTCTTTAAACACATATTTATTTTGTTCTGTTGCTATGGCGATGGTCTTTTTCTTTCCTTAAAGGTGCCGATGACAACAATCTGAACTCTATTTTCTACGAGCACCTGACGCGCTCTCTGCAGCACAGCCTGTGTGGAGACTTGCTGCTCGGCCGCTGGGGCAACTACACCACAGGCGACTGCTTCATCCTCGCCTCCGACTACCTCAACGCTCTGGTGCACGTCATCGAGATCGGAAACGGCCTGGTCACCTTCCAGCTAAGGGGTCTCGAGTTCAGAGGTCAGCAGCAAGGGACGATGGGGGCTCACAATGTTTGTAGCTTGTAGAATGAGCTCAGTTAGAGTTGTTTACCTTCTGTTTTGAACACATCTCTTGGGTCAATAATTCTCACACAATAGCATTTATTTATAGAGATCAGGCTGTTGCACAGTAGGTCAGTCAATAGTAGTAATAGTCAGTACTATGTAAAAAGTGGCAGCTGACAAGGTCAAGCTACAGTGCACCATGAAAAATATAGCAACCCTATATTATATATATATATATATATATATATATATATATATATATATATATATATATAGTCTAAGGAACACCTTGAGGGAATGTTTTTTGATTTCCTTGTAAAATTTCACACAAATGTCTAATAGGATACAGATGAAGTGATAGAATTTCATATGTTAAACGTCAACTTCACTGTGATATCATGATGTTCTGCAAAAAGGCTTTTCTGGCCATTATTCATAATTTGATTGTGATCCTATTTTTACATTTGGTCAGGTACTGAATTGGTTGCCCACTTGAAAACTGTGGTGATCGTATAAATTTTCTTTGCGGGTTGAAGATGTGTGTGAAGCATTCATGTTTCACCAGTAAAGTCTTCACTACATTTTTCATTATTATTATCATTATTATATATGAGTATGGATAGACATAAATCTAAACTGCAACTTGAATGGTTCGCAAGGTGGGAATTCTAGTTATTTAATGTACTTGTTGTGCTTTTTTTTTTTTGGTAAATGTTTATTCTTCTAAAGAAAAGATCAGCTTCCTGGCTGTGGGTATTTTAAGGTTTTTAAAGAAAGGTGGATGGGGTGTTGATGTTGTGCATCACTCTCTTGAGACGTCACTTGACAATAAAGCATGGCTTTATAAGCTAAAATTAAAAAATCTGAGTTATTTTTAAAATAGTAATTTTGATGTTTATGCAGGCCCAGAGGATGTTCGTTCTTGTAGTCTTGTATTAAGTCCAGTCAGATAATGGAAAATTATTTTAATTAATTTTAAATGTAAATGTACTTTGCTGAATGTTGCAGAGATTCATACTTTACAAGTATGTACAGGAAAGCTCTTTGCTTATGCAGCTTATCTGCGTCACATCTGTCCAGGTACCTACTGTCAGCAGAGAGAAGTTGAGGCCATCACAGAGGGGGTAGAAGAGGATGAAGGCTGCTGCTGCTGTGAACCCGGTCACCTTCCCCACATGTTGTCATTCAATGCTGCCTTTGGACAGCGCTGGCTGGCCTGGGAGGTGGCCGCCACCAAGTACGTACTAGAGGGCTACAGCATCAGTGACAACAATGCAGCCTCCATGTTGCAAGTGTTCGACCTTCGTAAGATCCTCATCACATACTATGTCAAGGTAAGCCATTGATCAAGAGAGTTCTTCCTTTTGCTTAGTTTTCTTAAACAAGGTTTCAGTGGGGTCTTAAAAAGTCAAAATCAAAAATTGAGTCCTTTTTTTTTTTTTAAAAGTCTTAAATTCACTGAAGTACTATGTTCATGGTCTTAAATAATTTTAAACGGGTCTGAATTTTGCTTTGTCAATGTAACGCTACCTCTCATTGAAATGTTCCGCATCTCTTTGGATTATCTTTTTTTCTGTTGTTAGTCAAACTATGATTCGCTGTATTATGGCTACATATGAGACTAACATCTAACCTATATTGCAACCAATCCAGACACCAGTCCTATAATGCCAATGAGGAAATCAAAGAATTGTTTCAGACAATGTTTCCGGACTCCTACATTGGACTTTGTTTTTGATGTTGTCATATAGATTTTAAATTAAATTCATAATGGTTTTAAAAAGTCTTAAATTTGACTTTGGCTTCTTGCAAACACTTAACATGGTTGCATGCCTCTTTTTTAGCTGCTGGAAACTCAAGACTGTATTTTATAAGATTACTTTTTTATATGTCTACACTATGTCTAGAAATGTATGTTTTTATCAATTATCGTTTTTATTAATTAATTCCTGCTTTGGCATATACGGAAGGCTAGCGATGGGCGATATAGTCTATAATCCATATTGCGATAGACATTGCAGCCTCTTGCGATAACAATGTATATCTTGATATATAAATTATAATGGAACCATTTCAGAACAGGTTGCATAGACCTTTTTTTTCTTTTTTTTAAAGAAACGTATGTAGTTAAGAGAACATTATTGTGAAAAACTGTAATTATGCAAAATAATGTTGCAGAAAAAAATCAAGTACACGATTTGCATAGACTTTAATAAAGAAAAAGCTTAAAGTAATGGGTTTCTTTCCTTTAGTGCAAACACAGTTACCTCAAATGCAAACATAATAAAGTGCAAAACAAAAGCACTATTTTTTTGGAATAGGGAAGATACTTCCAGTTTAAGGCAAATAACTAAAGAAAAATGTTTGTTTCAAGTATAAAAGTTTTGTTTACAGTATTGCAATGACAGTACAAAGTGCAAAACAGTGCCAGAGCACACTTGTACACACA
>NC_045745.1:24625849-24641157 GCF_008692095.1 Etheostoma spectabile | reverse complement strand
CACACACTCACACACTCACACACACGGCAGCGTAGTTCAGCTGGGAAGTACGACGTTTGCAAACACCGGCTGCCAAGATTCCAATCGTCCGTTTATATAGTGATTTGTCAGGCTGATGAAAGGCTCCATGGTACGACTGGACCACGGGTCCGTTGTAGCGGTTTAAATCCAAACCAAGTCCAAATAATGGATGTTGAACCAATCTTTTTTTTAACCAGCTCTTCCCTTTCACTTTTGGCCATGTTTACTCAAGATGACAAAGATGCGTTGCAGCCGGTTGCAGCTCTTGGCTCTAAATTTTGCGGTAGATTGCGTTATCAACATGCCTTATCACGATAGAGATTTTAATTATATTGCACTATTGTAGGCTAATTTTGTAGCGATTATATTGCATATCGACCATTACTGCTGAAGGCCTGATTGAGTTCAGACCTAGGTATAACCAATCACGGTGGGACTGAACAATAGGTTTTCTATTTTGAAGATTCAATAGCAATGTAAAATGTGCACACACTTTGCATCCAAGCTTTGTGCTGAAATTGAAACCTCTAGCCTTGATGTGTTTGTTTTCTTCATCAGAGTATCATCTACTATGTGAGTCGATCTTCTAAGATGGAGGAGTGGCTGACAAATGAGACAATACAGGAGGCTCTACGGCCTTGTCTCGGGCCTAACTATGTAGACAGTGACCCCACCTTCAACCTCAACATCGATGAGGACTATGACCACAGGGCCTCTGGCATTACCCCCTCCTCATTCTGCATGGTTTACCTAGACTGGATTCAGTATTGCAACAGCAGGCGTCAAACGGTTAGACTCTTATTCACAATAGAATTCCACAATTTTAACTTCTGATCAGAATCCATATTTAAAATATAATCCTGAATAGTATTTGTGAACAAAAAAGTACAATATTTTACCTTTTGTCCAACTTCTCTATTGTGTTGTAGCCGGTGACTTGTGAAAGAGATTCTCCACTTGTCAGCCTCTGTTTTGGGCTGTGTATCCTGGGAAGACGAGCTCTGGGCACGGCCTCCCACAGCATGTCTGCAAGGTAAGGCACACAACCTTGTCTCTCACTGTGGTTATTACCACCTGTCACTACCCAATATGCAACTGTTGTTGTTTCTCTGTTTGACAGCTTGGAGCCATTTCTCTATGGCCTCCATGCACTCTTCAAGGGAGACTTCCGCATCACGTCTCCCAGGGATGAATGGGTGTTTGCAGATATGGACCTGCTGAACCGAGTTGTGGCACCAGGAGTGCGAATGTCCCTCAAATTACATCAGGTAGAGGAGGAAGAAGAAGACAACTAGCCCTGAGGTTAGAATGACAGTTTTTATCCCTGAACTGAGACCAACCCTGTATTCTGCGTTTCCTCAGGACCATTTCACATCTCCAGATGAGTATGAGGATCCTATGGTTCTGTATGACGCCATCACTGCCAATGAGGAGAAGATGTTGATATCTCACGAGGGTGACCCCGTGTGGCGCAGCGCCATTCTAGCAAACATGCCTTCACTGCTGGCACTACGCCACATCATGGATGACGGCAGCGACGAGTACAAGATCATCATGCTTAACAAGAGGTTCCTCAGCTTCAGAGTTATCAAGGTTACAGCTCTTACTCTTTATTACTTGGTGTCTTGTAATCTCTGGCTTGTTTACTTAACTATTGCTGTATGAGTTTGTTGGTTAATTAATCCTATTTTTCTATGAAATTCAGTTGCTTTATGTACAGGATGCTTTTTCCTGCCCTGAACCAGATAAGGGCTGTGTTGTTTATGTTCAGCCTGTCCTCCCCTGCACTCCACTGACCTCTTTTTGCTGCATGCCTGCAGGTGAACAGAGAGTGTGTGCGTGGGCTGTGGGCAGGCCAACAGCAGGAGCTGGTTTTCCTGCGCAACCGTAACCCAGAGCGTGGTAGCATTCAAAACGCCAAACAGGCCCTGAGAAATATGATTAACTCCTCATGCGACCAGCCGATCGGCTACCCCATCTACGTGTCCCCCCTCACCACCTCATACGCCGGGGGGCACAACCAGCTTCGGTCAGTTTGGGGAGGCCCTGTCAGCCCACACAACATTTACACATGGCTCATCAGTAGCTGGGACAGGTACGTGGTTTGTACTTTATGTGACACAAGTCTTTTGGAGACAGCAAGTGCGAACATTGTAAATCTAATTTATGTCCCTCTGCAGGTTACAGAAAGGTTGTGGTGCAGGCTGCAACAGCGGGGGAAACATTGAGGACTCAGACTGTGGAGGCGGCTCCACCTCCATCTCCACCAACCCAGCCGTTCACACCACCCAGAGTACACCCGCCTCCAGCCTTCCCCAGCAGCACATCACCACTGTCCAGCCCTTCATGGGTAAGACCTGAAACCAAGCACTGATTTTGTTGTAATAACAGGGTTTCCGCTGGGTCTTAAAAAGTATTCTAGGTCTTAAAATGATTTTAAACCGGTCTTAATTTCCTACGTCATGTAATGCTACCTCTAATACTTCGGCAGCGCTATGTCTTTTTTTTTTAATTCTGTGGTTTTGTAGTTCCTTCTGTCATTAACCCAAATTTAATTTAATTAATTTCATTTCATCAATAATGATCTTTAAAAGTCTTAATTTTTTTTAATGGTGAAACAAAGTTATTATAGATTGCTTAAATAGTTAAACTGTTCTGTTCTTTCGTTTTAGCCTGATGTCGTTCATACATTCAACAATGCTTGCTTCTGGTCTAAACGTTCAGCTGGCCAGTCTCAGATGTCTAATATGTATTAGGAGCAGTTCTTGCCTTTCATTTTACAAGGAACGCAAGCTGAATAATTTAGATTGTTTTTAATTAATTAAAAATGACTAAATGAAATGGTTTTCCTGGCATTTCAGGTACAGACAACCCTGTAGGTCCAACCCAGAGCTGGCCTCACCACCCCCAACCTCTCCCATTAGCTCTGCTTAGCCAATCAGAGGGCAGGATGGAGGCAGGACTGCTCACAACCCTTCAGCGGACATCCTCAATCCAGGGGCTCCTGTGCCAGCAGCTGTCCACCTCCCACTTTTCCTTTAGCAGCTCTATGGCTCCTCCTCCTCTGCAAGTCCCAGAGCGCATCTGCCCAGCGAGCCTCCTGGACAACTCGGGGCACAGAGCAGGCCAGCGGGCTGGCCTCGGCCAGGGAGGCGGACTACACTATGAGAGCCACTTTGGCAAGTGGAGTTTTTCTGGCAGGAAGGGCTTTAATGGAACTACTGCAGTGGAGGGGGAAGGAATAACAGTACAGACCATACGCACACAGGTGAGTAGGCTGCTGGTCTTTTACTGTTCACTTGTATGTAACTTTAGTTGTTCAGCCCACAGCCAAATGAATCAATCTCATTAAAACATTAAGCAGTAGGGAAAATAATCATTATTTTTGTGTTACTACCAGAATTTTGAATTCTTTTAACTACAGAATAGGGCAATAACCAACATTATGAATATAAGACTTACCTACTAAATTTATATTCAGCGGATATTGAATGGTTCTTGCAGTTGAGGAACACAAACAGGAAGTTGGTCAGAACTATGCAACGTTTTGTCAAATTATGATCAAAATTGCTCAGCAATTGTTTACTTGACTGTTGATAAGCAACATTAAGTGGACTTTTCATCTCCTGTTCAGCGGTAGGGCTTGTCATCGTTAAAAATATTTTGATACAGTGCCAATTTCAATACCTCTGTTTCGATACCGGTTCCTAACGATACTTTTTCAATGGCATATGTTTTAAATTCCATTTCAACATCAACACAAATACATTAAAGACAACTTCTTTTTTTTACACCTTAATTGTGAATCAAAACTGTTCAAAATTTGAAAATGTTGGTATCACTGCTCAGTCAGAGTAACATTAAAACCAGTGGTTGTGTTTTTGGATAGGGGTGCGCCAGTCAGAAACTCAGGATTGGTATCAATCCCAACTGGGTCAAAATTAACAAAAAAAAGAGAAACCTTTTTTCCACAACATGAACATATTATAAATAATAAATAAATACACAAATTGCATTGTGAACAGGCTAATACTAAAGCAACTAAAATGCAAAGGAATGTAAACAGCAAAGACCTTTTAATGCAAACTGCATATTGACAGTGCGATGGACCCTACTCACAGAGAGACGGCTGACTCATTATGAATGGGTCCAGCACGGGTCAATAGCGAGTCAGTAGATTTCCACGTATGTATGAAATGTCTGTATCGTCACTGCGCTGCATTTTTATGAACTGTGATATTCTGGCCATCTCGCCCAGGCCGCGAAGAGTAAGAGAGATCCAACACAAGCACCGCTTTACAGAAGAAATGGGTCATGTAACGCAAAATTAAACCATATCGATATAAGCAACATTGCTTAGTTTGTGGAGAAGCAGCGGATGCGAGGACGTTAGGTGCAACCTGGGAAAAATATGACTCGCACCCTAGAGCCCTGTGAGCTAACAAACACTAATTAGCACCAACTAGCACTGGTCACTGCTGTTGTCTGAAAAACACAGACGGGACAAAATGTTGCGTTTACTGGTAAACCTCGTGACCGACAAATGACCGACTGCTATCTGTTGTGGAATTTTCCTCACGGTACTCTGTCCTCTGCGACTGTCTACATCTAGAAACTAAGCTGCACGATGCAGGGAACAACTGACTGGCACATGATCAGACAGTGGTTTAGGGAGCAGTAGATTGGCTTTGCAAAACAACCCTAGGCGTTTGATGAAATGACGCATTTAAAATATTGCACAGTCACGCAAATTTGATCGTGGGAAGCCAAAATTGTGATCATGATTAAAATCCGATTAATTGTGCAGCCCTATGACTGCCTTGTTAACATTGAACTACTGTAATGCAGAACTAACTTAAGTGCAAAGGAGTGTAAGTGCCTTGTTGCTGAAAGGTGCTGTAGAAATAAATTGCCTTTGCCTTACAACCTCAGCCTCTCAGTCAGTCATCAGGGCATAGAAACCACTGTTGGGCCAGGTTGTGTCAGAGCAAGTGTAACGTCAACAGCACTGCGACCGCTTTTGCCTTGCCATTAATATATCGCTGTCTGCGAGAAGTTTTGAATAACTGTAACCACACTTGAAACCACTTTATCGACTATGCCATGACTCACTGCGACTTCAACAAAACTGCAGAGCCGCACCTCTGCTTGTGTGTGTCGGAGCTCGGCTCTCTGTCGATATGCAGAAAGATAAACTTGCAATTACGCTCTCTCAGGTACCAAAATTTGGTACCGAAAGATAAATAATTTTCCGATACTCAAAGGATCGGTGTATTTCGTTTGATGCCATTAGAGTATTGACGTTCTGCGCCCAGCCCTAGTCCGTGGAGACTGAGAGATGTTGCTGATGAATATATACCTAAATCAACTTGAATGTTTTCATGCTTTTGAAAAATTGCAAGTCATGTGTTTAAGTGGAATGGTAATTTTCTCGGCTGAACTTTTTTTCTTTATTTTACAGCCTACTCCTGCACCCCTACAAGAGGCCATTCTGACACAAGATCCTCTGGGAGCCACTCAGACGCTGGATCCCACTCTGCTGACTGCAGGGGACCCCCCTACCCCCCGAGAGGAATCCACAGAGCTGCCTTTACTTGAGCACCTGCGCTGAGTCTGCACTGGGAGACCCCGAGTGACATGCTCTGCAGTGAAAGCACACCGCGGTCGAATCTGGACCGGGCCTGGCCCGCCCAGACCAGACTCATTCCACCTACTGGACTCATTCCATCAACCTTAACCTCTTACGGCCCACTGCAATACTGGATGGATTTGGTTATTTACACATCACCCCTCTCCTTCTCTGCCAAAGGAGTTAAACATCTGACAGCATGCTGAACTGATGCACGTCAGATCATAAAATGATTTCAGCGTACCTGTTTTTTCCAAAGTCAGCTTTCATCATGACTTCTGACGATATACTCGTTCTTATCTTTGTTTTCTGACAAAGGCACTTGGTGTCTCTATGGACAACCTTTTGGTTGGAACAGTAGTGACAGGCCGGAAAGGCCAGTGCAATTATAAGGGATATTTTGCTTGAGGATTTATTATTTTTCTATACTGGAGAATAGGGGATCGCCTCAGACTTTGGCATCTGCTGCAGCAGTTTTCATTGCATAACCAATTAAAAAAAAAAAAAAAAAAAAAAAAAGCTCCTACAGTATGTTGCTGTATGTGCAGGTGAAGGATATATGGAAACCATGATAAGCCTTGTTTTGTTTTTTCCCCATATTACCATCCTCACCGGACCTACAGTTGCGTGTCAAACAATATTTAACAGTATGTTGACCAATTTCAGGAGCCTCCCCTTTTTCTCCTTCCCTGCACATTATACATATTCAACAAGAAGAAAAAAAAACACACCCCACCAAAATGTCATCTCTGTCCTCTGGCCTATTTCCTACAGAGGTGCCTGACAACATAAACACTCAACAGTTCTGTCTTGAAGCAAGTTTCAGGGGGAAAAAAATGCCCTTCCATCCCAGCCAACATGTGGTGCTTTAACTGCTAGTTTACAGTCTATTTAGGCCTGGAAACAAGTCCTGAATCTGACTAGCAACACAGTGATGTGGGTTGACTTCGGACAGAGCTGGTGTCCATTGATCAAGCGGAGGGGGATTCCAATCTGTGAAAATTGTGTCGATCACAGACCTACAAACTGGAAGTGTTAGGAACTTAAAGCCTTTTTGTTTGGGTGGAATGTCTTCTTTTTTTTTTTTTTTTTATTACTTGAATAGGTGCACCAAGTTTGTTTTCTTTGGATGACCGATCATTGAAACCCTCTCTGATCAGATCCCCTCAGCTCATGACTTTCTAATAAAAGGGACCCAGTCTGCTTTGTGTGGGGAGCTCTGTTTTCTTTGCCTGCAGTATGGCCCTTCCCGTTACTATACTACTGCTTTTGCATCTCCTGCTACTAATATACCCACTACTACTGCTGTTTCTACAGTCAAATCCAGCGTTTTAGTTGGAAATAAACAAAGTTGAATAAATACTGAGAGCAAAGGTGGAATATTTATTTTATTAATATTGTCTTACAGATATCTTTAACAGGGTTTGTCAATATGTTGTGATGATGTAACAAATTGGAAATCTGCCTTCTGTTAACTGTACCCCCCCCCCCACCCCTCTCTCAATTTGTATGGTGTCATCACATTTGTATCATCTCACTAATGGCTGTTTTTTTTGTTTTTTTAAAGTCTCTTAATATAACTGGAAGTATTCCTGAGAAGTCACTTTAAGTTGGTTTCCCACTCCTGCACTCTTTGTTCCACCACTGTGAGAAGCAAATTAAAACACTGATTGAGGGTTGATGTAGCTCACACAAAAAGAAGCTTGCAGCGTGACCAAATGCGACCCCAAATGTGTCTTTGTCTCCACGTGTTGTCTGCAGTGGTTGAATGATTCTGAAATAACCTTGTGCTTTAGCATCAGTTGTTGACAGAAGACTTGCCTCGTATGCTTTTTTTTTTCTCACCAAATTATATCTTAGAAGCAGTATTCCCCTTTAGGAAACTTGAAAGGAGGCCAGCGTTCTCAGGGTCTGTAATGGGCGAGAAATTTACTTTTTCTGCTGGAAGACTTTTTATTCAAAAGGAGGAAACTTGAAAGGGGGATAAAAGAATAAGTGCCAGGGTAATGAGCCAGGTGGAGTACCGGGTCACACTGACATTACAAAAGATGGCCCCCCTTTACAGCATTTTTTCTCTCTGGATTTAAATATGTTCTGCATCCTGTTAGAGACGCATTTTGTTGAATCACTTTGACTGCTGTTCAGCTCCTTTCAAAATTATTAATAAGGCGCAAACACAAAGTATAAAACTTTTTTTTTTCTCCTTTAAAAAAAAACGTAAAACTTTTTAACAGCCGTGCTATTTTTGTCAGTCTCGGCTGTGAAGAAGCTGCGACAGGTGAAAAGTGCATTAGTATCCCTCTCAAAACAGGTTAGTATCTCCCTCAACTCAGGAAAAACAGACTTTTTGATCACTACTGTTTTCTGTTTTTCTCTTCTCCCCATTCATCTTGGATCCAAAGCGACGCAGTATTTTTATTATTTTGCTGGGCGTGTGGAAAGCACAAGTTAACGGACAGACCTGGGGGTCAATAAAAAGGGATTTCTTAATTTCTGAAATGATGTACAGCATGTTTCGTATATGAATATATATTTAAAATATAAATCTATTTTATTATTATTGGATTTTGGGTTCTTTTACATTTATTACACCGTTTTGAGGTTTAGGGGAGGGTATCTTGTGTTTACCCATCAAAGGGGGGAGCTGAGTGGAGAGAGGCAATCTTCACATTGAAATGTGCAGTTTGGGAAAAATCATTTAATACTTCTTTTGCACAAAATGTATCATACACCATCCCACTTTGTTATCGTTTTAGTTATTTTGGCAGGGGGTCTTTTATTTAAGAACTTTTAAGTCGATGTTCAATGTTCTGTACAGTTTTTTATGTTTGTTTTTTTCTCCTATTTAAATTAAAGGTTTTTGTGTCATCGTTTGCAAATCAACTGCTGTGAGTGTTTTTTGTCTTTGTTTTTTTTGTCCTTTTTTTGGGGTCCAGGGAATCCTAAGACTTTACATTAATTTGTATTTATTTTGAAACCATAACAATTATAATAACTTTGTCTAGTGTGCATCATCAGTAGTGCTTCAGTGCTGAATATTCTAAACCGGAAAGAAAAATCAAGAAAAGCAAGAAAGTAAACTTGCCTGCTTGCTAAACACAGCAAGCAATTAACCTTCTTAACCTCTGACTCAGTTTAGTTATCTGAAATATGCAGCCACTGATGCAGACATACAAACCTTTAAATAAGTTAAAACGCAATAATGTGACAGCAGAAACTTATACTGAACGGTTTAACGACACCTCTGCAGATTTGTACTTTCTGCAGTTTCTTTTCTTTCTTACAGAGAAAACACACCTGATGGGCTTTTTCAGTCTGTTTTGCCTTCTTGACACTCCACAGCATGTCCGACTGATTCTGTGGGGCAGCAGCCTTCTGCTTCAGCTCACCCGCCTCCAGCTCCTTCCTGGTCTGTAGCTTTCTCTCCACTCTGTTAGTGTGCTGTGACAACATTCAGGTGCATGCAGTACTTGTGATCAACATCCAGTACTAATTAATATGCTGCCACAAGAGTGTGCTTATACAAATAACTATTTTATTACATATTTGTTAATGCAACCATGATGACCTACACCGTCTGCAATCATGTTTGGACCGTGCTTGTCTTTTGGTTTATTTCTGGGTTAATCGTTAAAGCCAGGGGATCTTGAGTTTTATCATGTAACTTTATTGGCCTCCTGATTCTGAGGGAATTTGGAAAAGCATGAAAGTAGTACAAGCCGTACAACTGTAGATCATGCCTGCACCTAAAATACCACACCTATTGGAAACTTGGGCATTTATGTCAAAAGTTGATGCTGTATAGTAGTAAACAGGAAGAACTGGCTAGGCTGTCATCCATTCCAAAATCCATTATTTATATGAAACAGTCTTTTGTTTGATACCTGGGTTGAAACATGTCTTTAAAAAATAAATTTAATTCCTGTGGATGTTGAGAAATCAAACAAACGAGCGCTTCATTAGAGACGGAGTATACCGTATCTCATTATAACACTCCTCTTCTTTCCCTTCCCTCCACCCCCCGTCCTGTCCCGTGCGATGGAGCCACAGCACGAGCACCAGCAGCGCCAGTAACACCAAGCTCATGGACAGGGTGAGCAGTACACCCTGCAGCATGCCTGAAGAACTGTCTGGCGCTGCAGAGAAAGACAAAACGGTCATATTAAAAGGAAAATCATTCAGGTGGCCGCAGTGAAAAGAGGAAGAAAGAATTATGGGTGAACATAGATGGACTTACTGGTGTAGATGGAGAGGTTGACGTAGCAGTTTGCTGTTCCCAGGAGGTTAGTGGCAGAGCAGCGATACAGGCCGGATGTCTGAGATGTAACATTGACAATTTGGACGGAGCCTGAGAGATCTCCTGAGACAGGAGACACAGTGACATTACTGGTGTTGAACTAATGAGTTAAGAAGATGAAACATGCAAGCTCAATGGTGTAAATTATTTCCTACAAATCACATGCCTAAAGGAGCACTCCGCTGATTTTACACAGTAAGTTTGGATTACTCTTCACATAGCCTGTGAAAACAGTTGTATAAAGTCTTCTGTTGCTCTGGCGGAGCTTTGTCAAGTTTAATAAAATAAGCCTGATGATGTCATAGGGATGTCATCAGGGTTATCTTTTCTTGTAAGGGGGTGAATGACTTTATTATTACTGAATATGCTTGTTGTAGTATGTCATTGAGGCTTTATCACTGTTCTATCTACTCCATCTTTGAGATCTTTAGTAGCCTTTAAATATAAAAAATGATGACCTTCATGCAAGATGATTATGATTTTGCCAAAGAGTCCTTTGCGTGCAAGTGTGTGTCTGTGTAGCACTGACCCTCCATGTTGATAGGAAGTGTGATTTCCTCTGGATTGAGTTTATCCCAGCGGATCTCTGGAGTGGGGACGCCTTCCACCACCGAGCAGGACAGTGTGACACTTCCTCCCATATCGATGTCTCCATCCCACTGGCACAGGGGCAGAGAAGGTGGAGCTACAAAAGTAATCAGGAGATGAGTTTCTAAAAGGATGTAATGCAGTGGAAATAGATCTATAGATCAAATAGATCCAAGCATTTCAGTGTTTCAATGTCCCACTGTGAGTCTAACCTGAACTGAGATTGTTGAACTGAGATTGTATTTCTCTACAAGTTGGTTATTTATCTGGGATTGTATCACTTATCTGTAAAATTAACAGAATAATACTGACCTATTGTTAACAATAGTCTCCAGACATGCTAGTGGCTCTGTTAGGCTATACAGTAAACACAGCTTTGATTGTAATGCTTACATCAGCATGCTAGATTGCGCTCAATGGGAAAGCAGATTTAATGTTTGCTATGTTCACAATTTAAGTGTAATGTTAGCATGTTAGTATGCTAACATTTGATAATTAGCACTAAAGTACAGCTGAGGTTGATGGAATGCCATTAGTGCTGCAGGTATTCAAACCAAAGCATTGGCAAGACTTTTGACCTGATGTTGCGCATTAGACAAAAAATCAACGGTCAACTTCCGGGATTGGTTCATTGCCACTGGAAATTCTGCCGGATGTCACTCTTTACAGCCTTATGATCGTCACCTTTCTTTGCGTTAGAATGTTAAACTGTTTAATTTATGAGGACTATGGTTAACTATGCCTCAGATCTCTGCAGGGTAATTCAAGACAGCTAGCTAGGCTATCTGTTTAATGTTTTCTGTTGCACCACTAAAGCAACCTTTGAAAGTACATGTTCCACCAAAAAAAGTTCTTTCCTGAGGCTGTTTTGCACCAGCACCGAGCTGCGGCATCCATCCGGCGGTCAGCGCCACCCAAGACCACCCAGGGCAATCCATTAAATGTTGAAGTATTTCAGGCTGGGCAAGTAGTGGACCGATATAACCATGATTGGAGACTTGCTGCTAGCATGGCTAAAAAGTACTGTTAGATTATCTTAAAAGTTCAATGTGTAGGAATTTCTCCCATCTAGCGCTGAGATCGTACCACAATCAACTCTCTTACGCCACGCAGTTCCAAGTACGTATTACAGCTACTGTGGCCTTCACGCTTCAAGAAGCCGGTCTTTTGCTCTTTTCAATATTGTTCTTTTTCTGGGCAAAGAAGAAGACTCCTGTTCTTGAAATTTGGATTTTGAATACATGTGGTCCTTCATGTTCCCTTCTTCAAACTTGCCGAGGCCGGGAACAGGCTGGTAGGAGAGCAGCAGTATGTCTTGTATGTCTCTTATCGGCTAACAAATTTCAATATGGCGCATGAATATGAAGCGTCTACACCAGTTCATGGAAATTTAAAATGTCAAC
This sequence comes from Etheostoma spectabile, assembly GCF_008692095.1. Taxonomy (NCBI): domain Eukaryota; kingdom Metazoa; phylum Chordata; class Actinopteri; order Perciformes; family Percidae; genus Etheostoma; species Etheostoma spectabile. The sequence continues at coordinate 24,629,219 of NC_045745.1, read as the reverse complement.
TTAATAGGAATACTTGGAATTGATGGTGGTGGTAAATATTCATGAAATAGGACAAGTTTGTGAACGGGCCACACCGATTTTGATAATGAACAACTAAACACGTTACACACTGGACCTTTAACCTGTTTGGCCCTTCTTTTTGGCAGATATGCAAATCATCCTTAAATAATAAATAGATACATCCCTAATTTACAGTATATTCAATGATGATTGCTTCAAATGTGGAAGTGCCTTTGAACAGGCTTTCTCTAGCAGAACTGGACAGTATATGATACACTTACCCAGAATACTAAGCTCCAACTCTCCTATGCCGGGATCTGCTGCCTCTGGTGGATTATTGACCATGCAGCGGTAAATTCCAGCATCTGTTACACGTGTGTCATTCAGGACAATATCTGCACTCCAGGGAATACCTGCAGTTGGTTTACATTAAAGAATTGTGTTTTTATCCCATAAAAAAATACACAGAATTATAACCGTCCTTGAGAGACAAATTCCAAAACATCCCATTTCAGACTACGTTGACACGTGGCTGGCTATTTTCATAAACGGACATTTCAGCCTCTGCGGTTTCAAAAATAATAGCTGTCAGTTTTCAAAAAAGTGTTTGTTAACACGTACCCCTGTATATACGCCGTCAATGCCTAACCTTTAGGTGGCAGTGTAAGGAGAAGCTCAAGCCCATGTTAGCCAATCAGAATCCCAGAAATAGCAACAAATCCTTGGCTGCTTAAACCTCTGTTTGTCTCAGTTTACGTGCAAACGTGCAAAAAAAGATTTCCAAAACCTCCACTCTGACCGGAGTTTTTAGAAAGACTCATTTTCACAGGCAAATTCTCTGTTTGCGTGTAAACGAAGAGCTCAAACAAAAAGAAATGTCTTGTTTGTCAAAATAACCATACGCGTTAATAGGCCCTCGGATGAAAAGGATTTAAATGGTCATACCTGTAAAACCCACCCTGCCAATGAGTGAAGGGTCTTCAATCACCTGTCCATGGTCATATACAATCACCTGGAGGTGAGAGCAGCCATTAATAAGTAGTTTCAGACCATCAAAATATGGAGAGGCTTGTTGTGTTTCGTAGAAGGTATTATGTGGCTGTTTGCATCAGAATTAAAATCAGGTTTCCTTTTGGAAAGATGTAATTACCTTCACCTTTACTAACAGCTCCTGCAATGAAGTTATAGTTGCAGAAGACAAAAATAAATAAATACGTTCTCCCCCAACCTCATTCTTCACATTGCAGCAGATTCCGTTTTTTAGGACTGTGTTTTACCAGCTAGGAGGTTATGATAAAATACCTGATAAAGGCCATGCTTGAAATATCTGTTCAATTTGTAAGGCGTGCATGCGTGCATGTGTTTGTTGGGATTGAGACCTGCATTGGGATTTCTGGACTGGAGAAGGGTGCCAGAGTCCAGATAACGTTGAGTCTGGAGAGTGGGCTGGAGGTGAAGAAGGAGCAAGGCAGCACAACAACATCCCCTTGAACCACCTTTAGACTGGATTCCCTCATGGTTACCCTGAGTGCAACTGTGTCCATTAATATGGTGGGAAAAGACACAAAAAATAAATAAAAAAAATCAAATAAAATTAATCACCTAGCTAATATGAGAGACAGTTTATTGAAGGGGTTATTTCTTTAACCCTTGTGTTGTCCTTGGGTCAGTTTGACCCGTTTTTAAAGTGTTTTATATCAGAAGTATGGATTTCTTTCAACCAACTTTCCCAAAAATAACATGGATGATTCCATACATTCTTCAGGTAAAATGAATGATTACTTTTATTGAATTTTTGGGGTGTTTTATTTAATCTTATAGCATTTGAATTTTTTTTTTCTTTTTTTTTTAATGGTTTCAAAACAGTATCCGGACTGTCGACTGGAACATCAACATCCTCTGATCTTAACTATTAGTTAAAATAATTCATAATTTCTGCCTTTTTAACTAAAACCTTATGTATAATTTGATATAAATAAGGTTTGTTGACCATGAATTCCAAGAATAAGTGTAAAACCTATTACTAAACCAGCTCTGTTTTTTTTAAAAAGCACCAAAAGCTGGAAAAAGAGACAAATAAATCAGAAGAAGCGCCAAAAACATCGGAAAAGCACTTAAAAAAAAAAAAAAAATTGACCTGGAAGGACAAGTTCATGGTTAACAGGAAGACAACACAAGGTTTATTCACATGTTTTATTCTGCTTTTAACTTCCTAGTTTCTCTGTTGACGTGCAGACCGTTCCTCCTTCAATACTGAATAATGACCTCCTCCCCCTCCTGTCCTCCCCAGGCCTTTTGTGTGTGTGTGTGTGTGTGTGTGTGTGTGTGTGTGTGTGTGTGTGTGTGTGTGTGTGTGTGTGTGTGTGTGTGTGTGTGTGTGTGTGTGTGTGTGTGTGTGTGTGGGTGTGTGTGTGTGTGTGTGTGTGTGTGTGTGTTTGTGTGTGTGTGTGTGTGTGTGTGCATATTACTTTGTTAATTACTCTTGACAGCTTTGAGGGTGAGCCAACCCCGTCACAGACTGAGTGGAACAACAGTCCACTTCACTGGGATGTGTTCATGAACATACTATCAATCACCAGTTTCTAAACAGCAGTCTGTATAGAGTCTTTGGAATCAAGACACTCAATATGACAAACATAGGCTTTATTTGATATAAGGCCGTATTAAAACGGGCTGCTTTTCAGTAGTGCTCTAAATGCAAATGTAATCAGTAGTTAATTAGTTTGATGAAGCTCATCACTCTAAAGCAAAGCCATTTGTGTACACAACTTGTATTGCTAATTGAAAAAAGTACATATCAATTGTTACTAATTTTTTTTTTTTACAACAGACACTTTTGGTAATAAAATCTGCAACCTCGCAGTCAAACATACCTGTCCAAAAACTCTATGGTGTGAAGCTAAGTCAAATCGGTCTACTTTTAACATTATAATCTATAAACTTTTATTGTACTGTGGGTCTACACTGTCAATTATAAGGGGTTTGTATTTGCAACAGAATAACACAAGTAACAAGTAAATCCTTAATTTTCATTATAACTAAAATCCATGTGAAGAATTTCAGACAAAAAGCAACCGTTCTTGTTGTTTGTGATCCCTCTACTATGCTAACACTTTAAACTACCAATATTTCTCATCTTGTCTTCCTGATTTTGTGTCAATTTGTGTTAAGAAAGAGCACAATCCTACTCACCATTCTCCAGAGCGGTAAAATACACACACTGGGTCCAGAGCACCCATCTCGCTGAAGAGCCCATAGCTGAGAGGAAACCCAGAGACAGGCAGTCCTCTCTCCCCCTGTGTACGAACTGGTGGCCAAAATATCTAGGCATGCATGATTAATCTATTGTGTGGTGCAATCAACCCCCCCC
>NC_045745.1:24617261-24625839 GCF_008692095.1 Etheostoma spectabile | reverse complement strand
CCCCTTCTATTTTCACTCTCACTTTATTCTCTCTGTCTCATCACCTCATTGTGTTTGTTCAGACTGTTCTCATGACCTGTTCTCAACCATTTGTTCAAAAAGCTACAAAAAGTTAAGCACTGTAATTTGTAAGCATTCCACTTTTTTTTGTCTCTGTAGGATATTCACCACACTGACGGCCGCTGCATAAGAACGTGGCTTTGAATATTGAATATTCTATTTTTGACATACTATACTATGACTTTTTTCAACATAATGTACTATAACTTTTTCCAACATTTTTCAACATACAATGCTGTGACTTGTTCTACAGCTTAGCCTGTTATAGACTGGTTAGCAGTTCTTAGGTTTGGAGTTTGATTCTCATTAAGTGCTTATCTTTCTTAAGTCAAATGTCCAGAGGAAAGTCACACTACACTATGACTTTTTTTGACACACTATACTATAACTTAGTTCAACATGTTTACTTGCTCTGCAGCTGAGTCTGGGAGTTTTTTTTAAAGTAGGATGTCCAGAGGATAAAGAGGTAACGCTTCTTTAAGTGGGGGATGGGTTCTAGGAGACAGGTAGACAGCTTAGAAGATGTCCAGAGGAAAGTCACCCTACACTATGCTTTTTTTTGTCACACTTCACTATCTCTAAGGGAGACACCAGCCACCCTCCTTAGGAAACCCATCCATAACAAACCACCTTAAATGAGAGAAATGTTTTGTCTTCCATGTTAACCAACCAATTGGATCCGGTCACATACTCCCAACCTAACGCACCCAAACCAGTCTAACAGACCGAGCTAAAGAATAAGTCATAATATAGTATGTCAAAATTAGTCATAGTATTGTATGTCACATGAAGTCATGAAGAAGTCATAGTATGGTATGTCAAAAAAGTCATAAAAAAGTCATAATATAGTACATGTGAAAAAGTTATGAAAAAGTCACAGTATAGTGTGACTTCCCTCTGGACATCTAAATTAAAATTAAAGTAAGTATTTGATGAGAATCAAACTCCCAATCTAAGACACCCCAACCCATCTTCCAACATACTGAGCTGAAGGACACTCCCCGGAGTCCTTGTGTTCTTTTTTCCTAGACTTACTAGAACTGTTGGGTCCTTGTAAATTCTGGAGTGTGGTCTAGACCTACTCTAACTGTAAAGTGTCTTGAGATAACTCTTGTTATGAATTGATACTATAAATAAAATTTAATTAAATTGAATTATAGCATCGTGTATCAAAAAAAGTCATGAAAAGGCCATAGTACATTATGTTGAATGAAGTCATGAATGATTTATTGTATGGTATGTCAAAAAAAATCATGATAAAGTCATAGAAAAGTTTGTCTAAAAAGTCATAGTATGATAGGTCGAATTAAGTCATGAAAATTCCATAGTCAATAAAAGTCATAGTATATAGTATGTTGAAAAAATCATGAAAAATGTCATAGAATAGTAGTTCAAAAAATTCATAAGCAAAGTCATAATATACATACTGTGATTTTCATCTGGACATTCGACTCAAAAAACTTGATAGGAATCATATGTAAGGAAATAAAAAAAAGAAACATGCTAAAGTGCCTTAATATTAAAATCAAATTACTAAGAAGTTGTTCTTGGTAAGATAACATATACATATAAAGTAATGCATGTCTTCACACACGGAGCACTGATATTAGAAGTAGACTGGTTGGAAGTGGATTAAATTCCTCTTGAGTGGATAATACCCAGGATGAAGGGAGAGAGGGAATCCTCCAGGGTGTCGACGTCTCCCATTGGATGGATCATCGTGTGCCAAGAGGCTGGGACCAGCAAGGAAGCGATCAAGTCTAAACCATGGTTGCCTCCCACCTTAGTATTAGCCAATCATAATAGCTTGCACATTTCTATGTAGTCTCATGTAACCAGTATTCAGTTTTCTTTTCCTTGTACACAAAGAATGAGTTCTATTATTATTCCATCTAAAATAAACCACCTTAAATGAGAGAAACGTTTGTCTTCTGTCCTAACCAACCAATTGGATCCCATCACATACTACCAACCTACAGCACCCAGAGCATCTTCTACCAGACTGAGTTAAAGAATAAGTTATAGTATAGTAAAGTCATAGTAAAGTATGTTGAAATTAGTCATAGTAGAATATGTCACATAGAGTACTGAATGGGTCATAGTATGGTATGTTGGGAAAAGTCATAAAAACGTTGTAGTATAGTGTTGAAAGAAATCAGAGTATAGTGTGACTTTCCTCTGGACATCTGACTTAAAAAGAAGTACTGGATGGGAATCAAACTCCCAACCCAAGAAACCCAAACCAGTCTTCTAACAGAATGAGCTAAAGAACAATTTGTAGTATAGTCAAAAAAAACAATTCTTTAAAAAGTTATAACAAGTATTTTGAAAAATCCTGAAAAAAATATTCCATGAAAAAGCCATAGTATAGTGTGCCAAAAAAGTCTTATTAAAGTAAGTACAAAAAAATCATAGTATAATATGTCAAATAAAGTCGTGAAAAAGTCATAGTATAGTATGTCGATAAAAGTCATGGTATAGAGTGTAAAAAAAAATTGACAGTATATTGTCATATGTGTCATATTATGTCATAGTATAGTGTGATGTTCCTTCTGACATCCGACTCAAAAAATAGATAAGAACTTGATAGGAATCATACTCCCAACCTACGGCACCCTAACCAGTCTTTAATGGACTGAGCTAAAGGAGAATTGACGGTGTATGAGTCATAGTATAGTATGTCACATAATGTCAGTAAAAAGTCACACTATAGTATGTTGAAAAAAGTCATAGTATGGTGTGCTGAAAAATGTCATAGTATGTCAAAAAAAATCATGAAAAAGTCCTAGTACAGTATGTAAAAAAAAAATGAATTATATAGTGTTGAAAAACAGAACAGTGTGACTTTCTTCTGTATAGAAGTTATACAGTACAGTAAAGATATAGTATAGTATGTCACATAGTCATAAAAAGTCATAGTATATTATGTGGCAAAAAAGTCATACATAACATACATTTGACACACATAAGTATGTCAAAAAAAGTCATAGTATAGTGTGACTTTCCTCATCAAACTCCCAACGTAAGACACCCTAATCTGTCTTCTAAGAGATCGAGTTAAAGATCAAGTTATAGTATAGTTTCATAAAAAAAAGTGAAAAATGCTCTGGTATAGTTAAGTGGTGTAGAACAGCTAGCATTTATTGGCATATGGCATGGATGAATTCTCCAACATTTTATTGAGTCAGTAGACTTTTATTTTTGTGATAAAATAATTTTAAAGTATTTCTGTTGTGTGTTAAAATGTAAAAATAGGACAAGTAGAGAGGAGTGGCTGAGTAAGCCAGTCACACGAGAGCTTAAGTTAGCCAATATTAGAAGTAAGGCTGCAGCAACAAAACCCCTGAGTGTATGAAATAAGTAAAAGTGCACTTTATTACTTATGAATTCCAATTTTCTAAGAGGACTGTTATTTCTTTTTACAATTGTAAAAAGAAATTTTGACTTTTGGAGATTGTGACAACTAGATGACTAAGCAATAACTTCGCAGCCCTACTAATGTTACAGGTTTTCAAGGTTTCTACGCTCTACACTATGATATCCTAAGTGTTTTGTGAATAATAAGCCGACATATATCATTTTTAATTTTTTGTTTCATTTGTAGCTTGTGTCACCAAACCCTGTTGTCACAAATCAGTTGAGGATCCAAGGTTGTCATTGGTGTGAGGCAATGTTCAAAGATTTGTTTTTTTTACACATCTGATGATAAGGACATCATGTATGTTATGAGCAATAGGCTAAACAAAATGCCATCTTTGTTGCTTTTTGATGGATTTGCATAAAATGTATTAATTGTCCGTGACCCACATAAGTCGATGTGCCTGCCAAGTCCTCTAACGATCATCCAAATATGTTCCAGTTTAGTTTAGCTCCTCCAGTCTCAGCTAATGTCACATTTTGAAATTTTAGCCAGTTAACTAATAAAGCAAATTTCCATATAGGAACAAGAAGAAATTAGCATTCTGATGATTTTGGGAGTTTCTTAATGATTGTACATACATGGTTTATTGGCAACACTGGTCCACTAATGCCATTTATCGAACCAAATAAGTTGAGTGTTTGAGCAGAAAAAGGAGCATGGAAATGCAATTTCTTCAAGTCAAGTGAAAAGCGTTCTTGAGGCGAAAGCTTGTGACCTTATATCACCTCAATGACATCTGCTGTTTGGCCTCCTGTCATTTTTACCTTTTCCTTCTTTAAATTAAATTCAAAGAAATGTTAAAAACTGGGGTAGTGTTGCACATTTTCAGCTGCTGTGTATTTGTTATTGCCTGTGGGACTGCATAAATAAGTATGAGAGCTGACCAAGATATTGGAAAAATATACAAACAAGGAGGTTGACTGCAGGCTTAGATCTTTACTTTATCCATTTGGTTTGCAGCATTAATCAAAAAGGGCTGAGCAGGCCAGTAGTTTCTTGGTTAAATATATTTTTTACAAATTTGAAAAATGTTTTAGTATTGTTTGCAATCAGTTTTTATTCCTAACTGCTTTAATTTGGGCTCTTACAAGTCAAATTATAAAAACCCAAACCAAAGAGCATATGGCACAAAATTGACTTCTCCCAATTTATTCAAATACCAAATAACATCCAGAACCAGCTTTGTGCGTTTCAGCAGTGAAACAAAGAATATTTCAAAAGGTAAGTATTATACTTTGAGACTAGAAAAGAAATCCTCCCCACCAAAGAGAGATAATTGAAAAAAACGTTTAAGATTGTTTGTTATCACAGATATTAAATTATATGATGAGGCCTCATTACAGCTTGGTTGTTTCAACAGCTCCCCACTATATATACACAGCACTGGGTTTATCCCACAGTGAAGAATATACACACAAAGAATCAATCCAAGGAAAACACACTAAACATTTCAATGTTGTGTGTGGCCACTAAACAGAAACAGGTGTGTATGTGTGTGTGTGTGTGTAGATCTTGACTGTGCGTCTCAAAGTTAACTTACATTTAGGTCCATCCTCCAAATTCACAACCTCTTACTCAAAAGACTGGAACCAACAGATAGCTGCACTTCCCGTTGTCTTTATCGCATTCACACAAAATCACAGATTAAAGTGTGTAGAAATACACACACACCTACATCTTGGGATAAATATGCTCTCTGGTTGGACATGTAACATTTCCCTTTGTAAAACATGTTTTAGTGACATTTGACCAGCCTCTATTCTAGGATAAATTTGACCTAATTCTGGTCTCTCATGAAATGGGGCCTCAATAAATAGAGTATGAGTGAGAGAAGAGCAACAGGAAAGAAGAGAAAGACAGACAGGGGAGACAGCGGGACAGACAGGTAAGCGGAGTGAGTTCTGCCTCTTCCTCTTCAGGGTAACTGGGAGTGACCTGGTGGCAGGCTGGCCAATCACAAGAGGATTCGGACCGGTTTAGACCAATCAGATCACTTCAGGGGAAGGCCTCTGCCTGTTGCTGCAGTTTAGGCAGTACAGTCCAATCACAACAGCATGGTGACGGGTTTCTCCAGGAACTTGCGGAACTCTGCCAGCCACTGCGCGCCGACCGCTCCGTCCACCACTCTGTGGTCGCAGCTCAGCGTCACCGACATCATGCTGGCTACGTCGAACCTGCAATACCCAAAATGACGCTTTATCAGATTCAAATTTAGAAATGCTGTATGTCCAACTTGTTATTAGTACTGCAGTCATGACACTGACCCTTTTTCATTATCCGCAGGCATAAGCCGTTTCTCTGAGCCCCCGACGGCGAGGATACAGGCCTGAGGGGGGTTGATTATTGCGGAGAAGTTCTTTATGCCAAACATCCCCAAATTAGAGATTGTGAATGTACCTCCCTGGTGCAAAAAAAATAATACACATATTGAAGAGGAACAATTTAATTTGGTGGTTCACTAGATAAATAAAATCTGCATAAAACTAATCATCCTACATTCCAAACTCCTGAAATTGAAAAAAATACTTGAACAAACCGAATCGGATTATGTGTTGTACCTGGAACTCATGTGGCTGCAGCTTGCCTTCTCTTGCTTTGGCAGCGAGAGCCGACACGTCGGAGCTGATGGCAGCCAGTCCTTTGGTGTGGGCGTTAAACACTATAGGCGTGATGAGACCGTTGGCTGTGCTCACAGCTACACTCAGGTCTACTACATGATTCCTGGAAACATTGAAATAAGTCAGTCCCAGAATTTTGGTAAATTTGTTTCTAAACTGAGAGAAGAGCTGAACACATATTTGTGCTTTGAGTGGCCCCCACTGGCACAATAGTGCAGCTACACTTTAAGAGACCAATATCGAACAAGATCACATTGTTATTATTCCAATCTAACAATGCAGCAGTTTATCTTCTCCCCCCCCCTTATTTTTTTTTTTTTTTTTTGCCTTTAACTGAGTGTACCGTGGAACAATTACACTGTGCTTGGTCACTTGAACAGTGATGCATCCATTCATCTGGATGTTACCATGGATGTGAGTGACAGAGTTAAGAGTTAAAATTTAACAATTTAAGATTTTAAGATTTTTGTCAAAAGAAATGTGAAGAAATAGCAGCTTGACTAGGTCTAAAAACTTGATGAAGATGTATTGTTGGCAAGTTAAACTTTGTGTACTATGACCAGGGCACATCTGCAAGCCGAAGATTAGTAGGTCTAAAAACCAAGAGAACATATTTCTTGTTGACTGTATATTTTGCATGTGTGTGGATATGCCAGTTTGTGGGTGTTTACTCACTGGCGGATGACTGTGTCCATCCAGGAGGAGTTGCACTCAGGAACCTTGAGGCAGGACAGAGCGCTGGCTTTGATGATGAAGTCATTCACACTAAGCTTGATATTCTGGGCTTTCACCTCCTGCAGAGACGAGGCGAGGTTGTTCAAGAGACAAAGGAAATAATTATTATTTTATTTTAGGTTAGGGTGGAAAAAACATTTCCTGTCTGTCATTCTGTTACACGTCTGTTCACAAGAACAAACTCACAGCATTGAGTTCTTTCCGAAGCTCAAGCACTTGGTCCATGTTGACATCTACAGAAAGATAATAGTGGGGGATAGTTTGCTTGGACTGCATCAACCTCTGAGCGATGACCTGCAGGAGAGACGCATATATGCACTTCAGCTTTGAACCATAATTCATCATTGGACAGGAATAAGATGTGTTAGTTGAGCCTGTGTTGATAAATGTGTGAGCGTCTGTCTTCAGGGCAAAATGTGGAAGCACGGGTCAGAGATAACAGAGCTACACTGTGAAAGCCCCACGGGATGTTTAACTCAGAGCACTTAAAGCACCCATATTATGGTCATTTTCAGGTTCATAATTGTATTTTGAGGTTGTACCAAACTACAATAGGTTTGGTTTCATTTTCAAAAAACACCATATTTTTGTTTTACTGCACATTGCTGCAGATCCTTTTTTCACCCTGTGTGTTTGGGTCTCTGTCTTAGCTACAGAGTGAGACATCTCAGTTGTTTTAGCAACAGAGTATATACTATCTTTGTTGAGAGTTGCACATGCGCAGTATCTAGGTAAGATCACATCAGCTAGATAACTTTTTCTCCAACTTTGGTCAGTGCAAGGCAGGACTAGCTGGGCGAGGGACATGGAGGTAGTTCTTTTGTAGATTATGGTGAACTAGTGTGTGCTGTAGCAGTGTTTTGTCATTGAGAACGAGATAGCATGCTAGCGCTACCATGCTACGATTAGCCACCTCGTCTCGGCTAGGGAAGTAGAAAGCCGTGCAGATTTTGAACAGCTCACCAGGCCACTGAAGGCAGAGGACATTCAGATACCTGTATCTCACTTAAAACTCATAATAGGGGCACTTTAATAACACCAGCACCAAATCCTGCATAGAAGGAGCATGTTATGTGTTACACTGGACTGCTATCAGAGGAGTTTGAGCAGGAGTGTGTTGGCTCTCACCTTGCGGATGTTGCTGATAGGGATGTCTGTGAAGGTCCCAGCTGGTGCAGCCGGAGCTGCAGCAGGTGCAGGAGCAGCACGAACTGCAGCTGGAGAGGGAGCAGCAGCTACGGCCTGCCAAAGGAAATGATTTAATTTGCATTTAAAATGAATTACAAACAAACCTTGAGGCACATAGAGTATGACACCAACATTTTGCGGGTTCAAAAGTAAGGTAAAAATTATATTTGTGATTATTTTGCCATTGTGGATGAGTTGAAGACCAAAACCGTTTAGCTTGTTGTACCGTAATAACATCTGGAGGCACTTAAACACAAAATCCAAATTAAATTAAACCTTTTGATGTGTCTGAAATAAGTGGAAAATGTTCTTCAGTTTCCTCCAGCTCAAGGTCTTCAAATTGCTCATTTTGTTTAATCAACAGTCCAAACCCCAAAACAATATAATAATATAAAACAGAATGAAGGACAATAAGCAACAGATTATTGTATGTTAGAAGCTAGAAACAGAGAAAGTCTGGCATTTAGACTTCATGAATGACATAATGATTAATTAATTAAACACCAAAAAGTTGGCACTACATTCTTATACATAAAAAAAAAAAATCATATGAAAA
>NC_045745.1:24609761-24612261 GCF_008692095.1 Etheostoma spectabile | reverse complement strand
AAAATGTAGATGCATGTGCATTTTTAATGATAGGAATAAAGTGTTGAAATGTCTATCGCCATTAATCAGTAAAAGCCAACTCCCCCAACCAACCTACAAACTGGAACTTCTTTTCAAAACAAGATATTCTGTCTTGCCAAAATTCAAGAAAGGTCATTTTTATTTTTAACAGACAGTATCCATATTTTGTAAAATATTTCAGTAAACAAAACAGTTGCTAATTAACCATCTCACCAGTAAATTGTACATTTTAATGTACAGGCAGTTATGGCATTGAAACATTGATCCTAACATGTCAAAGGTCTAGCGCACACACACACACACACACACACACACACACACACACACACACACACGCGCACACACGTTTTTTTTAACATGAGCATTCTCACCTCACAGGAATCTCTCTTAAACAGACAAGAGTCATACACTTCACACATTTAAAGATATAGTGAAAATATCTTTTACACAAATGTACAAAGCAATTTCATAAAGTAAATATTTCTACATAAACATCAAAATTCCAGCATCATTTCTATTTCACTGACAGAAGATCAGTTTGATCATGTCTGTTTACATGCATGCTGGTGTGCTACAGACCACATCTGGATTTGGGTCTTATTTAGTGAAATCAATTTTATCTGTTAGAACCTAGTGATAGCAATAGAAGCTGGTTACTGGGCAGTGTATTTGTCCGCAGTACGTCAGAATGTTGACAAACAGTGTGAGTTTTCCGTCTATACCATTTCTATTACAAAAGTGGAATTTTTCCTTACCACAAGGAATGAAAAGGTTTTTTTCTATTACTCAAAACAGTGCAAACCTCTGGCTTCAACTAGAGGAGAAGCTAAAACACAACTGTGGTTTTAGAAACAGTTGAATCAAAAATAATGTTTTTGCCTAGTTTTGATAATACAGTTACAGCTTGGCTATAATAAGCAAATGATGGAAATAGCTTTCCTTTGTACGGCAAGTTTGACCATATTCTAGACATCAGTTACAGATTTCCAGATTGGGTAGGGCTATCAGTGCATTTAAGTACCAGTTGATAACTAAAATCTCTTGCTGACAAGTCTTACAGCATTTCGCAAATAATTCAAATCTCAAGTGTCCACTTGTGCTGCTGTTGAACAGTTGTCTCGATGTGCCTCTCGGATTAGAGTGACCAAGAGCAAAAACAAAGTGTCGAGGCCCCCCAGCTTGCACCTACAATGGCCTAAGACACAAAATATAATCTGTTACTTAGAACTGCGAGTCAGGAAAATAAACAGCAAAAATAAACAGCAAGATACAGAATTAGCACGTTGTTACCTATCTTCCCCGTAGTCCTCTTCTACCCAGGCCACTATTTTTCCTTCCCAGCCTGGAATGATTGCTCCATCCAGAAATACCTTCACACAGACATAAAGACATCATTTTTCATGTGCGACTTCACTGCTCTTATAACTATACTCACATATGTATGATGGAATGCATTTTTGCACAGATCAAGGATTATAGATTTCACCCTCCAACTGCGCATAGCACAAAATAGGCAAGTGCCTAACATTGGGAGTACTTAGTGTTTTAAGTACAGTTTTACAGAGTTTGCATTCTGATTAGTGTGCACCAAGTTTACTATTACTGTCCTGTTATCTATTTATTTACAAGCCTTCTCTTACCTCTTCTTTCACAGTGCCAAACTCAGGATCCAGGGCCTTGAAGTGGTACCTGTAGTTTCCTTCTCGATCCACAGCTGCCTTAACATCCTTTAGAGTAACCTCGCCCAACCTGAAAAGTGTGTACAAAAAGACTCAGCTTGACAATTTGTGAAATTGTTTTGTTTACTGTTTTCAACCTATGGTCGACTACCCTAAATTTATGTTTCAATGTTTCCGAAAAAAACACTTAAAGGTATAGAAAGCGATGTTAATCTAATGCACTTTTTTGTCAAATTCAGTGAATATGTCATCACGATTGCCTAGCTCTCTATTTTCTGTGTGCACTAAAAAGAAAATCTGGTGTTCCTACACAGCCCTGGCTGTGTAAATGCAAAACAAACAGAAGGGTGCGCTCAGGCCAAACAACACTACTCCAGCCAATCAGCACCAGGTGGCCCGTGCTAGCAAGTGATGGGGGGCGAGGGGGGGAGGTAGGGCCCGGCCAGGAGTTATCAACAAGAGCTGTCAGCGAAACAGCAAGAGAGGAAAAGGACTACAGAATACAAATTAAAAAAGAACTTGTATGACCGGGAGAGAAGGCCGAGCCTTTTTGCACTCATTGTTATGGACAAGTGAGTAGGTTTGCTGTTTCACTGTTTTAAATAAGTCAGTTTAACCTCCTTTGTTTGCTATTGGTTATGATGGCTTCTCCCAACTAGCTGGTTTAACAGCATCAGCAACAATTTGCTAATCTACATCCTAACGTGGGCTATTATTGAATCTGCCGTATTTCGTTTAGTCAATACTAACAGAAGTGGTTGTTATGGTAATGCACATCCATAATTCTGGGGGGGGGGGGG
>NC_045745.1:24590878-24609751 GCF_008692095.1 Etheostoma spectabile | reverse complement strand
ATTGAATTAAAACATCAACAATCTTTGCTCAGCATCGCTTACTGCACCTTTAACAAACACACACACACACACACACACACACACACCTCTTCTGTATATTGATCATGGAAGGTGTTGGGGATTTTCCAGTAAAATAAAGGATTTTAGTGGAGGCAGAAGAACCACTGTGGGATTGGCAAACGTCTGTAATGAACAAGACAAACATAGTTAGTAAACGCATCACATAGTCTGTGTATTTGGGGGATACATGTTGGAACACATTACTTGTGCATGGCCAGGTGTCAGAGTCTGTGTGTTGGCCTCTGCGTCTTGGAGATTTTCCCCTTCCCTACAGTATTCGGAAAAATGTTCACGGCCTTTCATGATTTTAAATCTTTAAATTTTGCCAAAAGTAACATTAACTAATACTATTTTACAATTTAAATGAATTTTATACCATACTCTTCCATTGGTATTCCCTCATCAATCAATAACACGGTCATATCAGATTTTAAAGTGACCATCAGCTGATAATTTAATAAGTTAATTTTGTGCTTGACTTCGTACCCTGTGGGCATGCAGAACATGCAGTCTGTCGATGAGTGATACTATGCCTTGCTCCAGGGTGTCCAGTGTATGGTGCTGCGGGTCGTGGTCTCTGAAGTTGTTCCTCAAACTGCGAAGTGAATCTCTGAGCAGCTGAACCTCTTCTGCCTGCTAACAAAGCACAAAAGCCCTATCAAAAACACAAAAAGCTAATTTTATCGACAACAGCTGTATACACATTTAAAGCCTTTAGTGCTTTTCTTGGACTGTTCTGTCCTGCAAATACTTTATTATTAAAGCAACTGTATTCCAGGTAATTCAAAGCTCACATACAGTAAGCATTTCTTTAACTTACTATTCATGAACAGGGAATCTGGTGTTTCATGTGGTCGAATTATAGTAGCCTAAATACTGAAAGATAATGTGAGTGTTTATCTTTTTAGCAAAATATAAATAACTGAACAGCTTTATTAATATAAACAATGCTTACGTGTGACATAGAGGTAGCTGAATTTCCAGAATAAGAATATCCATTGTTTTCTGTGACAGTGGGAATCTGAGAAAAATTAAATGGGTCAGTTGTGTAATGTTTATCTGAATTCATTGCTGCCTTGTGCAGACTTAAATTGAAACCTAAAAGTACACTGTTTATTAAGAATTTTGAGCAGAAAGAGTTCGTAAAGAAAAAGTACTACCTGCATGCTGTTTTTATGCTCCAACTCTCTTTGCAGTTCACTCTGGCAGAGAGACACACAATCAGACACACACTGATATTATGCTGCTACAACCTAAAACTTAAAACACATATAGTCGATGCCTCGATAGATTGAAGTGACTCATTAATTGAATAAGTAAAGGAGGAAATGAGTAAATTTACACTTTCCTCCTGCATCAAAGTAAGTTTTAGTATTAATTTGCTGATAAAGGGGCTTTTAAAAAGGTGAGTTAATGATTAACTTTTGGTCTGAGATTTTCACAAATAGCATTGAGCTGGACAGAAGATTTTAAATCCATTGTAGCTTGTTTAAGTTCCCTTTTAAATCCTGAAACTGGCTCATGTACCTGCTTTTTTTGACTTTCTTCAAGCTTGTGTTTAAGTTGCTGTAGTAGTCTGTCCTTCTGTCCTATCTCCTTCTGCACCCAGCCAGCCAAAGAGAGAAGGCGGGGTTCATCATTTAGTACAAACTCAACAAACAGATGCTGTGTAAAATGATGTCAGGATGATTAAACTAAGCAAACCATAAAAGGAGAGGGGTTGGAGTAGCTCACCTTGCATTCGCCCCACAGCCTGTTACATTCCTCCAGCTTCCACTGTAGCTCGGACTATTACACATTTTCATAGACGAAAGGAAATTGCAATACACATAAAACATATATAGTACCTCCTGAAAACAGTTTTGTAAAAGAAAATGTAACATGGAGAGTTTACATTCACCATAAACAAAATAAAAATGTAATAAAATGAAATAGATTCATAGATTTTATACGTTCTGGTTGTTTAGTTCCTCCTTCGTCATGCTGGCTCTGAGAAGCTCTTGCTTCATCTGCAGTATTGATGCCTCCTGAGTGCACAGCCTCTGCTGCTGGGCGTCCTGCACATTTACAAACCAACAGAAAGTCAATACTTTGGCCAGCAACCAGAATAATATTCAACTGGGTTATAACACAACTGCAGATCTGACACTGTCTTACCTTGACTCCCTGCAGGTTTCTCATCTCCTGCTTACAGCGTAACAGTTCCCTCTAAAGCAACAGCAAACAACACACTCTGCATTAAATATTAATCACAGGGTGCATTCCAGAAGTGTATTCTCTCAGCCATACAAAATGTGTAAATGTTGCCCTAAAAAAAAGAACATAATGACAGTTTGAAAAGAAAACAAATGATTAAATGATACAATTACCTTCAGCTCCTGAGACTCCTCCATGCTCTGATCCAAACGACTGCGAATGACTACCTGGAAAGAGAGAAGAAAACGGAATGTGTGTTTGAGAACCACAATGGACGTAGAAAGAAGGGAAGTTGATACCCGTGTCACCCTCAGACACACACATAACCGCACGCACCCACACCCACACACGCACACAAGTAAAGAAAAAGAAATGTGATCTGTGCTGAACACAAAGAGCTGTTGGATAGAAAAAAAAAGTAGCAGTTGGCACAGTGAGAGAAGTGAAGTGAGAGAACAGAGAAGGGCCGAAAATGAAATCAAGATTGAAAAAAAAGGATGAAAACATAAAAATAAAAAGGAGACATTCTCACTACCAGTTGCTGTTCAGCATTGCCTTGGTCCAAACTCAAAGACACATCCTGCTCATCCTCAGGCAGCGAACCACGCAGTAGCAGGGCCTTAAAAACACAAAGAGTATAACACCAGTTTGTACTTTGGAGTGAGGTCGCTGTGTTCAGAAAGCTTCGACTAGTTAAAGCATTAGCTGGTAGGTTGTCTATTGCATAAAAAGCACAGCATTTCAATAGCCTAAAAATATTGCCGTAGAAATGCCAAAGTATCCTACTAGAGCCCATCCTCCTCTGCACAGGAGCTGCAACCAACCAGTAGGACTAAAAAGTGGAGCAATATAGACATAATCTTGCACTTGCAGCTTCCATACCCCAAAAACACTGCATGTGCCTGATCTCTAAAGTGCTTTTTCTATTGTACTTTTTTTAAAGATAGATCTCAAAAGCACCTAAGAAATTATTTTTCTAAACATACTAACATCAACATAATTAAGTCAGCCAATAAACGCCTATGGCAGTATTATTGGTAATGTTCATTTACCAGCTTTATGTCCAATATCTTCAAAGAAAATACAGAGCATGCACACACAGCTATTAAACTTTAATATTGATGTCAACATAAGGCTGAAAAAAACAAAAGGACAACAAATTTATATTTATACATTGAGGGTTATCAGAATTAAACCTTCATATGAATGTACCTGTAAAGCAGACACCATTTTACGTGTGTCCTGCACCTCCTTCTCCAACGTTTCACTGAAAGAATCCTCCAACGCCGTCTCCACTACAACGTGAGATGGCTCAGCTACACGCAAACAGATGCACACACACATAACTGTTATTCCATGTCCAATGATAAATCTTAAGGTTTACTAATCAAGGGCCGGTTTGTGGCGAGACAGAACTCACCACTGCTGTCGTGTTGTTGGTGGCCTTCCTGCGGTCTGTCTGAGTGGGTGCTGGGTGGAGCTCTTGGAGATGACAGCGGACTGACGGAGCTGAAGCTCGAGGAGGACAAAATACTGATATATTTTAGAGGAGCTTGTGTGTGCATGTGCACACTTACTTACACGCAGTGTAAATATTGTTTACTATGTGCTACATACTACTTTGACCTGGCTGAGTGACATCTTAATTTGTGTAATATATCTGTAGTAATATGGAATACACATTTGTAAGTAATAAAACTGTCACTCTGAATACATGTCCCACTGAAACCCCTTTCTGCACTCTATAAAAGTGACAGCAACAATGACATTCCCCAAAATCAGACTGTTTTCATAAACAACATATTAATGGAATGTACAATATACAGTCTGTCTTTGACAGCTCTTTGTAACTAATGTTCCTTTTGTTAGAATTCTGGCTCTAGATGGATGGCTTGTAAGAGAGGAGAGGAAATGGGACAGACACAAAGAAAGCAGCATGAGAATGACACAGATTTTCTAAAATCCAAATTTGCCAAGAGGAGCCCTAATCCTTGCCTGCTTTGGCGAATCAAAGCAGTTACAAACTGCATAGTGCCTACAGACACTACACTATTGTAGCACTGTAGAATTGTTATAGTTATGGAGAAAGAAGCATAAACTCACACACTTGCACAGGAATCCACACCCACACTTCCTCATAGTGTCTGGTCTTACCATTTCATCTGGGTCCCCCCCATAGTGGGCTACAAGTGGGCTAAACTGTGCATAACAGTTCCACGGAGCCTAATTTCATCCTGCATGTGGGTCACTGGCATCAGCATCTCAACAAACCCATGACACATGTGATTCTCCTCACTCACATGCTCATATGCCCCACCCCTCACCCTCCGGCTAACTGTCATGGCAACCAATGCAGCAGACACTGCTTGGCATCTCTAACTTAATTAAGCTACATATGGCATCATCAAGTCGTTAATCTTTGTTGAATATCTATTTCTCCACAAAAAATCACATTATCTGTCTACCAATAATGAATGCAAACACTTCTCTTTCCATCATTATAAACTGGTACACACACACACACACACACACACACACACACACACACAATATGAGCACAGCAGAGCATAACTGGACATATGACTGAAGAAGATAAAGACTGGTTGTTTCTTTTTTCTATCATCTGCCTGTGGTTTGCACAGATATGTAGGTAACTGACACGCACGCACGCACGCACGCACATACACTTTTTGTGTGTTAATTTATTGTTCAATCCACTCATTCAACACACACACTTTTTGCTCAGATATGTATGTAACTGAAACGCACGCATGCACGCACGCACGCACGCACGCACACTCACCAATTGACACAAAGTAGTCCCTATCTTGTAAATACTATTTGAACCAATTTAGCACAGTGCCACAAAGTCCCACCCACTGTTCTAGTCTGCTGAGCACTATCTAACAGTCAACCGTGTTGAATGCAGCACTGAGATTCAGTAAAACCAAAACAGAATTTTCACTGCTCGATGAAAGTGTTACAGAAACTAATGCTTTTTGACACATAAAAATGAAACAGCAAATGAGGACTATACTTTCTAATTTTACATTTTACGTTGCATTTGAAAGCACTAAGAGGCTAGTTATCTACTTTTCATCTGAAGATATATTAACCTGAATCAAATCTGCCTGTGACAGTCAAAAATCACTATGTATGTACATATGTATGTATGTACGTACGTACGTACGTACGTACGTATGTATGTATATATATATATATTTATATATATATATGTATGTATGTATGTATGTATGTATGTATATATTATGTATGTGTGTACAGTATGTATGTATGTACAGTATGTGTATATGTATGTTGTTGGATCTCACAGTTAAGACAATATAAAGTTAGTGCGTTTACTCAAGACCATTTGATATTGAACTATATTTAAGGATTCACACAACTGTTTAATTATTATGAGAATTTTGCTTTTTGTAAAAGCAGATTACCTGCTTGGCTGGGTTTTTTCTGGCTCATCTGTAGCTCCTCTTTCATACTGCTCAACAAGTGCACGAACACACACATTCTTTTCCACATCCAACCCCCAGCCACTAAAAGATGACAAAGCAGAGGTAGTTTATTTATAAATAAGAACTGGTACACAGTTCTGATATTAAATGTAAAGAGACAAGCCTTATTTTGGCAGTTTGGTGGTTTGTTTGTCCACCAGAGGACAGCAAAGACTACATGTTTATCTAACAAATGATTGCTCTGGCAGAGAACATTTTGATATTACAGAAAAACAATAACAGGGGTTTGTGTCTATGTTTATGATTATTGCTGCCATCATACCTGTGGATACGTGTGGTGCATGTAGCCTGCGAGGCATCAAGTCGTGCTGATGCCAGTGCAACCGCAGCACTTTGTGCTAGTGCAACAGTGGAGAGAGGGTTGTGGCTGGCAGGGTTTGTTGACAAACCCCTCCCACTTATTGAAGCAGCCCTGTGATTGGCTGAGGGTTTGAAGTGGGCAGCCAGAGCCAGAATTATCCTCATTATAGATTTCAGATTACCTTCAACAATGTCTGTAAAAAGAAAGATAACATATGTCCCCTCAGTAATGACCTAGAGATGTACAGTATTACATTCCAATACACAGTATTAACATGGGATGCCAATATGAAAGCTTTATAATAGAAAAAATGAACTTTTTTTTTTTTTAACTGCACACTAGGTTGCACATTGTCACTGTTTCCCTAATGCACATGGAGAAATAAGTATTTGTCACAATACAAATATGTAATTTTTTAGACATGGAGTTGATCAAATCTTTTCATTATAATATAGGTTCAGCAACCAGAAAAGTGTAGGTACACCTGCTTTCGAAATGAAGAAAGACAGAGTAAGAAAAAATAATTTTTACCTCTTGCAGATATGTGTGGCATGCGTATGTGTCTGGAGGAAATGAACTGCAAGACTTGCTCCACATTGTTCCGGCTTTCCTCTTTAGTTTGTGGAGCAACATGCACTTTTTCCAGCACTTCCCCAGCTGCCAATTTGAATGAGATTTTAGAGAAAGAGAGAGAGAGAGAGAGAGAGAGAGAGAGAGAGAGAGAGAGAGAGAGAGAGAGAGAGAGAGAGAGGAGATAAAATAATTAGAAAAAGAAATTGACAATGGAACTATAGGTTGGGCATTTTCATTGGTATCATATGAGCAATAATAAAGTAGATTTCATCTTCAAAGAAAGCATATTATATTCAAACATTTTTAGAGCAGTAATTTATTATGTAAATTTGTGTCGCTTGTATATAAATGTGTGAGAATGTGTTACATACATCATTTCATTCATTCATTCAATTGCTGTTATTTAAGAATGGTGGAACAATATAATTTGCTCCAAAAGCACAAATTTCCTGTCACAGTTTATATCCAATTTTTGCTCATCGATAACAGCAAATTACGTTTAACCATGTATCACGCTAATTTAATGGTCCACCAAATCAAGTTCCTTCCAGAGATCATTTTGCAGGGCACTGCGCCCGGAACTAGCTTAAAGACAATTGTCATTTGTTTAAAGAAATGCAAACAATCCAGAGCTTTTTTTAATCACAGAACGTATACATATGTGTGGAGTAGCCAGACCTTACTCCAAATGCCTTACTAAAAGGGCAATACAACCTAAAAAAGATATTTAGAAAAAGTTTAATCTTCTGACACCAATATTACTACACCACATGAGCAATTTGTGTGTGTGGAAATGTGTATTTACCAACTATCTCTATGAGCTGTGTGAGCACCACCCCATCCTGCAGATCATGCCTGAGGTTTGTGATAGGCTTTAGGCCTGGTTTCCTCTTCAGCTGAGAGTTCACCCAGGAAACATAGGCCGCCAGCTGCTGCTGCAATCCATCAATCAGATACACGCAATTCCAATAAACAACAGAGGAACATATACACAAACACACAGTTTAGAATGGGGGCCAAAAAAGGCTGAGACCGTGGTGTGACAACTGAGTTCCTTTGTTTATTATGTTGGGACAGGAGAGAGGGGGGCAGGGTCAGTCTATTGTCTCACTGCCTATTAAATGTTACTTTCGTTGTAAAGGCCAATCATATAATCCCGTGTTCAGTCCAGACTTACATTGTTTACCATGCTCCAACTGTATTTCACACGGTTACGTTACTCTACCTCTGCAGATTCTGTTTAGTCACGTGACAGCCCGTCGTCCGGGATACAATACAAAAAACGCACCCCATTTTGAACAGAAAACATTACACTTAACCGCTAAACTTAAATATGTTTGGTTTGTTTGTGGCTTATTAATACACATTCTAAAGTAACTCGGCTATCTTATTTGCTGAAAACCATTACACTTAACGTTTTGCTAGCGATTATACCAGCTACCTAACTAAATTGCTTCTTTTTTTAAAAACTAACGTTAACGTTACTGACTTAATTGGACAAACTGCGGAAATTTGTTATTTCTACCTGAAGCTGTGGCACTTTATTGCAAAGTTGTCTAACGATTGTTAGATGGTTTGCAATTTTAAGTGGCTTCCGCTTGCTAAATTATGGCTTAGTCTACCTAGCTAACTTAATAAATATCAACATTAGTAACGCTTGATAAACGTTAGCTACCTCATTAAAGCCCCCATGAAGAACCTCATCCAGCAAACTTCCTCTAGAAAGTGAGGCGATCATCTTTTAACTCGAAAACCCATTTAAGCTAGCTAGCTGGCTAGCTTTACTGACTCCCACACGACTCGCCTGGAACTACAGACAGACCCCGTTTCTAGCTGCTGCTGTACTCCAGCAAACGTCAACAAACCGAGACAATTGAGGGATCGGAGGAGACGGCTGCTGCCGTTATTCTGGCTGAGAGACCGGTGTCAAGTCACCCACCAACGCTGACATACATGGCTTCCGGTTACAACTTTCAGAATAAAACTGCACTTGACAAACATTTCCGGAATTCACACCAAGAGCTCTTGGTGTCTTATGTCTTGTCATGGCATGAAAGTAATATGTTATTGGTAAATAACCCAATGTCATACAATGGTATTTTAAGTTTTCGTTTTTTTAAAGATATTTTATAACTAAAACGCCACCATTCTTGTATTTGGTTCTTAATTTTAAGTCATTAAGGAAGAAGGATAATAAGCTTTAGCTACAATCCATAAGCATCATGTGAACAAAAATGTAGCCCTATCATCCAAATTAAGCTGAAATGTGTTCCACAGATGGTTTAATACAATAATAACACCTATTTTTACAGATGATGGCAAATAAATCTCATTTTGTAATGTTTGCATCAATGATCCCTATGATTTACAGTGTTTAATTATAGTATAGTTCCTCATACTCCTTTTCAAACATGTAAGATTTAATTTGTGTTCATGATCATTTATTCATTAAGTTTGTGTTTAGGTGTATGCATATTGTTAATTTCATTTTATTGTTATTTTGGTTTTTATTTTATTATATTTATTTTTTTAACATATTCAAAATAAAATATGAACAATATAGATATTATATTTATATACATAATACAACATTTAAAAATATTCAGCTTATAAACTGTAACATTAAACTGATCCTGTGTATTATAAATAACGTGCTTAGCCTTTCAAGAAATACAGTACTTCAGTTCTTAATTACAAAGTTTATTAAGTAATGTGTCATTACACCAGGTTACCTACAGTATTCTTGCTTAAACCAAGCATGGCCCTATACCAACTACAGCATCTAGCTATGTTTTTCAATAGGCACAAGACAGATCAAGAACAGTGAAATCCATTTTGAGTCTTATTTTACTCTGGCTTTCTGGCTGAGCATGGGTGGCTTGTAGGTCTGGAGGTGCTTGGGTTGTTCAGAGATGGAACTGGTGCTTGAGAGTCTCTTTCAGTTTGGCTGGACTGATGTAAACACTGCCTGGAAGGGGACTGTGATGACTGGGTAGAGACTGGTATTTGCACGGTGCTGAGATCCAGAATGTGACCTGCAGAAACAGCGCAAGAACTGGGTTTTGAGTTTTTATATGTGCTGCAATCACATTTTAATATTATTTAATTATTAATCATAGAGCTTGAGTCCATGTTTCATATTTTTCTGATGGGGTCAATTTTGAGAGGAATTTTTAATTTCAGACTGTTGATTGTGTTGTGTTTTTAGCACCATGGTTAGAGAGATGGCAGTGTCGGCTGGTCAGTCTGTGACTTTGGTCCAGAATAAATTATCTCAAAATCTACTGGACAGATTGCCATGAAACTGTAAGTGGTCTTTTGTGTTAAGTGCTAATTAGCAATTGTTATGCTAAACCCAGATAGTGAACATGGTAAACATAAGCAGTTAAACTTAAAATACAATAGAAAACATTGTTATTGTGAACAGGTTAGCTTGCTAATGCTAATGGAGCTTGTACAGAGACACTGTTGTGGCTATGGCTCTTTGTCTTCTTCGCACAAAAATGTCGAAAAGTGTAAAAGAAAAAAGAAAAAAAAAAGAAAATTTCTTTTATTTACCTATTCTCAAAGTTGTCTGATCCAGCATGGTGAGGTAAGGGAGGTAGATGTTGCTGGGTCCAGGAGGAGAGAAAGACATTTTTCCATCATCCAACACCACACTCTGACCAAAAATACACAGCTGAAAGAAATGGAGAAAGAGCACTAAGGTGCTAATACTAATACTGACAAATACAAGTATATCTGTGTGTGTGTGTGTGTGTGTGTGTGTGTGTGTGTGTACCTGCTTTTTCAGTAGTTTCTGTGTCAGTTTTAGAAGTGTGGTGCTCTGTACTCCTCTTAGGTCGCTGAGCAGCAGAGTGGCCCTAGCCAGAGTCACACTGGACCCTGGTGGCATGCACGTCCGTCCTGACAGCAGGGTCATTGCTTCCTACTCACATGCATTCAGAGACAAAACAAACCAGCACTCTGATTACTTTTAATAATTACACTTTCTACCACATTATATATATCATATCAAATAGTTGAAGGTCATGACAACATTGGGTAAAACTCTTGAGATCAAAATCTCACTTATTTTAGGTTGTTGCTTTAACTCACAACAGTGAGGCACTCTGTAATCCAAATGGCCTTGATCTAATAGTGGTTAGTACACTGCATAGTAGCTGCAGCAAAAGCAGTAATCATTATTCAATCACCTCATTTCCAAAATTCCTCCTCCACAAACTGTAACTAAGAGTAACTATAGTAGCTAGCCTGTACTCACCTTTAGCTACTATATCACTTGTCCTCTACTACTGTCTATCAAAGTATTTTTACATCTGTAAAGAGCCAAACGATGAGTAAATAGCCTTTCAACATGTGCTAAAAGGAGTCTGAAACCTTCAGTTTCACTCAATTACAGCTACCATAAAGCCTCCTCTGTTGTTTTAATTGCTAATCATCTTTCCTTGAAAGACAAAATGTATCCCCAAAGGACAGAATCAGTAGTGCTAGATAAACCATCTGTGGAATTGTCATTTATCACAAATCATTTAGGAGAACCCATACTCAGAAAATAGCAGTAGATTTGATATTCAGAACAACAAGGCTCAGTGAACCAAGTGGCTGTAATTGTATAGTGGTCAGTACGCTGCGTTGTGGCTGAAGCAACCCCGGTTAGAATCAGTGGTCACGGCAGCTATGTTAAGCTGCTTTTACGTGGTTGCTCTAAATTACTCCATCCTCTCCTTCATTTTACATAGTTGGAAACTGGACAGCTTATGCTAAAAGTCCTGCACGCAGCCCCATATTTTGCAACTACACCACCAATAATTTGACTGGCCTTCTCCACACTTGTCAACAAAGACCACGACTGTTTGCATGCAATGGAGTGAGAAACAATGTGATCCCAACAAATAGATCATGTTGGGCTAGTGGCACCTTTTCAGCTATTAAATCACTTGTCCCACATTTTCAATATTCCTCCTCCTCAAAGTAACTTTACATCTGTAAAGAGCCAAACAATAAGTAAATAGCCTTTCAAAATGTGTTAAAATGAGTCTGAACCCTTCAGTTTCAGCATCTGTTGCTATTCAATTACTTGTTCCTCCTTTCCAATATTCCTCCTCTATAAACTCTCAGGTACATCAGAATTAGATGTAGAGATATCAGGAGGGATTTCTTCTATATGTCCCTAACATAACCCATGTCTACAAACTCCAGGTAATGGAGGGAATTTATTTGGAAGGATTGAATTCCCTTTTTCACCACACCTCACATTAAAAATAAACCACTCTGTTTCCAACAGCAGTGCATTTAAATGCTAATCATTCTTACATGTTCTAGTCATGTGAAACTATTACTACCGGTATGTTTTGGGAGTATATATATATATGTTTAGGCTTTAGAGAAATTTAAGGTTATGAATTTTCAGGAGGATATCAGGATATCAGAAGAAGTTACTGATTGCCTGAAAAAAACTGGCAACCACAAACTAGCATAATAATGAACCTCCCAGTCTTAAACAACAGATGGTCATAGGGATACCGTATATGTGATGGATAAACTTAAGTTTGAAAACTGTGTCACTGCAAACAATGAGGACACTATCATACCTGGAACCAGATAAATCCAAGGACAATGTGGACAAATTCAAAACTAAGAAATGGGTCTGAGTGTGTGCTGGTACCTGCAGCATTGCCATACTGTCATCAATCTTGCCTCTCCGTGCTTCCAATTCTGCACCTTCCACCATCAAAAGGGCTTGACTATCGAGGTCTCGCCATCGTCCACATTCATCAAGACCGTCCTGTAACGCCCGAGCTGCTTCCTCATAGAAGTTCTTACCTTGACGCGCACACACACACACACACACACACACACACACACAATATCCAATATTCAACATTCTATCACTGACCTATATTCAGCTAATGAAGCTATGAAGTCTACAGATTATTTCTCATTAGTTAAAGGTGCTTTAAGCGATGTCACGCATGTTTTAGGCTACAACATTTGTTGTCACATACAGCAAACATCTCCTCACTATCCGCGAGCAGCCTGTCACCAGAACACACTGTAAAGAGACGCGGTCTCTGTAGACAGCCCAGGGTCTACAACAAAAACAAACTGTGCCCACCTGTACCACGAAGCAGACACAAACAGTGTTCCAGCGTTCCAGCCAATTACCAACAAGACGTGTGTCAGGGGTGGGGGGTTATTGCGCGGAAGGATAAAAGGGAGAAAGAGGGGACGAGATGAGGAGAAGGAAGGGGCAAGCTAGTCTCGTTTTGTTTGAAAACACTTTTAACGACAACAAGAAGTAACATCACCCAACATTGCTTAGAGCACCTTTAACTGTTGGAAGGTGCTGAAAATACGTTCTATAAAAACAATTTTTTTCTAATACAAAAATCGTCTGGTTACACATAATAGACCAAGCATTGTTATGTTAAACAATAAAACGAAACAAAGTAAAGTAGTCATCCATGTTTTTGTCAAGTTTACATTCAGTACTATTTAGCATAAGAGGAAAAATAACAATTTGTAATCGTTATATTTCCTAATATTATTCCAACTGTTTTAGCCTACAACACACCACTCAGAAAAAAAATAAAGAGCAGCACAACACATGATCAAACCTGGAAAAAGAGCAGCAGTGCCAGGGATGTGTGCAGCCAGGCTGCGGACCAGAGCCAGGCGGCAACGCAGCCACAGAGAAACTCCAATTCTCTCACTGGCCTCAACTGCTCTGGGAC
Source organism: Etheostoma spectabile (assembly GCF_008692095.1). Taxonomy (NCBI): domain Eukaryota; kingdom Metazoa; phylum Chordata; class Actinopteri; order Perciformes; family Percidae; genus Etheostoma; species Etheostoma spectabile. The sequence continues at coordinate 24,596,351 of NC_045745.1, read as the reverse complement.
AGTCTCCATCCACAGGGTTTGACACACTGCAATCTTCAGTACCCTGTAGACAGTATATTACACATATAAACACATGCATATACACACCATCAATTAAACCCCATTTTACTGCACTAAAAATACTTGAAAAAAAAAGTAGTTTATAAGTTTATTTTATATTTTTTATGTAATGCAGTTATATAAATATGCTACCCATACACTTCTAGTCCTGGCATGTGGGATCTCAGACTCAGGTTTCTGAGACCCAGGTATGATTCCTCCCATAATTACAGGAGACGTTTGCAGAAGCACCAAGGATGAAATGGCCATCTCAGAACTGAAGGAGGAAGTTAGGGGGTTAGGATAGTCAGGAAATTCAAACATGCTTGTAAACAAGTATTTCTACATAACACTGTTGTACCTTTGGGTAGCATGTCCTTGCTGCAAGTATAGGTTGGCCTTTAGAAGATTGGACTCTATTGCCAGTTCCAGATTTTCCATTTCACTACAGCACTGAGATGTGAGCTGCTGCGAAATGGAGTGAAACAAGGAGGAAGCTCCTTCTAGCAAAAGGAACTTCAACAGAGAAGATGACAAATAAGAGCAAGGTGAAACAAACAAGTTAGAAAAAAAATTGCTTTAATATTTAGGGTAAGGTGCAAAAAATAAATGACTAAATTTACAGTTATTGGCAAACCCCTAAAGGAAAGATCTGTTTAAAAATCCCCAAGAAGTCTTACCTTTATCCTTTCTGGAGTACGCTTTTCCTTCTTGGTATCAAGGGTCAGCACTTTTGGCTCTCCTGTATTTAGACAGGAGCCCTCATTGTCCAGCATGTCTGATTCCACAGGTTTTGACTTCACCGAACAACTTTTTATGCTGGCACAAGCTTCTCCTTCAACAGCATCTGAAAGACATTTCCACTGTTAGTATATAATAACCTATTTAATCCACAGTGACTTTTTTAGAATTAAATCCAATTAGTTGTATTTAAAGTGAATGTGAACACATACACAAATATGACAAACAACATAAATATGAAAAAAAAATAACATGGAATGGGACCTTACAGACCTGGCACAGGAGGGTTATGTACAGTGTTACTGAGTGCCAGGACAAGTTGAACACGAGCAAGGTTGAATCGGAGGCATAATGTGGATCCATACATCATGCTGACATCTGGAGCAAAGTCACAGTTCACAAGTTCCTCCAAGGCCTAACCACAAACCACAACCACACAAACTACATTAACTTTATGTATTTGTTAATTTGACATATTTAATGCTGAAACAGTACAGTAGCACAGAGACAGATAACAAGTCAATATTGCATTGTTTGCCTACTGATAGAAGGGTGTGTGTGTGTGTGTGTGTGTGTGTGTGTGTGCGTGAGTGTGTGTGCGTGCGTGCGTGTCAGTACATTCATAAGAGTGTTTGGCTGCTTTGGACTATCAATTTCAAATGAGTCAGGAAGACCAGAAGACAAAATGGCGGAGGGGTGGGTTTGGAATGAGATGATTCTATTATATTCTATTTAAAAAAAGAAAATTGCACCTGACCAAACTGTGGCAGTATGGTTATTCCTTTTAAGAATGGTTTATGTACCACCAAATGCAATGTGAGATTTAATTGTTCATCTAAATTGGAATACTTGACATAATCACACTAATGCAATGCCCCCAGATCTTCAGAAATGTAAAGAAATTCTACGTAGATAGTACCTCAGCATTGTCCAGGAGAGATTTGTTGCTGTAGAACGTCTTCACAGGCTGTACAAAAAGCACAATTTATAGTATCTAATCAAATGTTGGCATTTATAAACCAACAACACAACAATAACTTCAATATTGTGCAGAGGTAGCAATAGAAATAATATTTAATTTGACAGTCTTCCAGAAATACTGTATACTCTGTGTTAAAATTAGGAACACATGACTCTCAAAGAGGGTTGCAAGCAAACAACCCATGTCTTCATATATTCCATAAAAGATTCAGATTTACAGTATTATAAACACATGGTCAACATTGTAACTAAAAGTAAACATGAAAAATATGTCAACAATAGAGAGATGCAACACTACCAACATGACCAGTTCACACAGGCTAAGAGAGAAAAATGCAAAGAGGTAACATAGGTGTGTTTTTACCTGGAGATTGTCTTTGGTAATGTAGTGTCCATGAGGCAGAAAGACCCCTTTTCCTTGTGTGAGCTCAACTGTCTCCTTTACAGCTTCAGTGAACAGACACAGTTCGGTAAGGGCACGGATCTGCAGAAGACACCAACACAGACTGAAAACTCCACTAGAACTACGGCAGATTTTTTTTTTTACATGTTTGTGTAGAAGACACAAATGCTGACCTTAAGTATTTTGCCCTCAACAGTGCGTTTGAGATCTCTGCAAACAGTCCCTACAAAATGTAGGTAAAGGGCTAGCATGGGCAGTAGCTGAAATTATAACCACAATTTAACAGGTTTATTGTTTATCATGAGCATTGCGTTTCAAAATGAGGACAGAAAGAAAATATGTATATGTGTATATGAGTACCGTGATGTAGTAGCCTGTGGTGAAAAGCCAGTGGCAGACGAAGTTAAGGCTGGTTACAGTGGTGCCGAGGTGAACCCTGTGGGGTTCAGAGAAAAGGTCGACTCCAGGGAGAAGTTCATCTCCGATGTTGTGATAGGCGTACTGGAGATTGGCCTGGGGCTGAGCCAGGAAGCAACACAACACACACTAGGGAAGTGGGCCAGACACACAAACAGCCCATGTCAAAATGAATGCACACAAACACACACAATAATACTTTCATCATTTCCTCAATGTTGCATTTTGCAACAAAAGTAAAAACCATGTTTATGAGGAGAGAAATTGACATCCTCTGGAAGTTTTACCTTAAAGAGGTGTGCAGACATGAGACAGCACTTGGTCCGTTGGCTGATATCAGACGTTAAGATATACCTGTAGATCAAAACACATCCCTTAGGAGCAGGTCAATTTTAAAGAGGTATGCTAGCAAAACACGCAAAAACACATCACATCAATGATGAACCTCATTAAACCTACTGTGCAATTTTAGCAGTGAGCCCAGCAGCCTGTAGACATCCCCAAATGCCAGCCTGTTTCAGGGTTTGTTGCAGGGAGCCACCACCGAAGAACACGCCATCCCATTTCTCTACTGCTCCTGAGCTTTGTAAGGCACAATCTACAGCTTTACTCCAGTGTGAGTGGGCTGCCCTGGAGATAAAAGACAGGGAGGAATGAAATTAGTATGAGAATGTAGAGTAAAGTAAATCAGAAAAGCTTGACTTAGACTTGTTCTGTATAATTGCAGGTAATATAATAAAAGGATGTTGAGTTCAACTCACTCACTCACTCACTCACTCACTCACTCACTCACTCACTCACTCACTCACTCACTCAACCAACCACTCAACCAACAAATTCTAACCGTGTGTTTCCATTGTAGAACTGTAGGTTTCCCATTTCATGTAGTGCCAGAATTCTGAGAGAGTCGTGGTTGTTGGCCTGGAGATATTCTAAAGAAAAGTTGTATGGAGATGCGGAGATAAGAAAGAGCTTTATAACCCTAACAGACTGGCACATACTTTATCCAGATATCCCATGCTTTTATCTTGTAATATACAGTAGTCTGCTGCTATAACACTTTTTTTTAATTTAACCTTTATTTATTCAGGGAAGGTTCACTGAGAGACAGTCTCTCTTTTGCAGGAACACCCTGATCATTCAAATTCATACCTGGAAGCTGCCCAGTACAACACAGTACAACACAGTCTGATCTGTTGGCCACTGAGCAGCTCTACTGGAGTTCCACTAACCTACCAAATTGGAGGACACAGTGGCAAACAGGGGCTCCACTAACTCAGTGTCCCACCTATTGACAACTTAAAATACATGCCCTCATCATGTAAAGTGTGCCATAGACGTCTGTATTTTAAGTACTTTGTGCTCTTACTATTGGAGGTGGAGTAAGCAGCGATGACAGTCGACATGTGGTCAGGGCTGATAGGGAGGCTGTAGAGAGCATCTGGAGTACTGTAGTCTTCCTCGGTCAGGTCACAAGGTTGGATGTTAGGTGTAGGCATAATTAAAGGACTGAACTCAACCAGGCTTGCTGAATGGCTGAGACTTCTGCTCTGACAGGGTATCGACTGTTCCGCAAAGCCTGGAGAGAGACACAAGTAGAGTCAAACAAGAGGGTCAAACAGTTGTTGTTGTTGTTGTGTGTGTGTGTGTGTATGTATGTGTGTGTGTTAATGTCAATCAATCAGTGCTGAACTCACAGGGCTTTGTGTATGCAAGAAGTAGCAGCAGTAATGAGCGACTATGGTGGAAGACCTGAAGACAATGTGGTCTTCTCTCAAGAGCTTGACGATAACAGCTCAGTGTGTCTTCTACATCCAGGGGAACGCACACAAGGGACATGGAGTGCTGCATCTCTGCACCTTAGACACAGAACATATATGCATTATAACGTTATACATGCAAACACAGTACACACTTTCTACTTTCTGTCTATGAAACCTTTTGGTAATTTTGCACAATTCACACCCTAGTATGTCATCGTTCCACCATTTCTGTGTTAATAGGGGTCCAAGCCCGAGGAGGTTGGGAACCATGTTTGAAAGGCAACGTGGTTCACAGATCCAGCAGAGCTGGGGAACCCTTTTGTAATATTTTTGTAATATTTGAAAAGTTTCAATTGTAGGGCAGCCAACATCATTTACAACTGTCTACAAACAATGTTTGTGTGATTAAAATATTCTGACATGACATGAGGCTGGCTGTTCAGACCTTTAAGGTCAACTGCTCCTCGAGGAGTGTAGTTTGTGGGTGTTGCTTTTTTGTGAATTGGCAATTGCTGTGCAGGGTGAGGGGTCCACCCAATGAGCAGCTGGGAGCCTGCGTAGCTCCTGTAAGTTACCTGAAATATAGAAAACAAAGCAGCACATACTGTATATACACATACAGTACAATAAACACAATGCATAAGTGTACACAAAAGAGATCATTCATTTAAACACATGAATATGTTTCTAGATTCTAAGGTGTTGAAAGCTGTTCAAACTCTTATAGACATTATCATCATATTTCATAAACTTTAAAAAAAAGCTTTAAAATAATTTGGGTATTTCTTTTATTTTGTGTTAATAAAGTAAAACAATATCCCACAATATTTGTTAAAAAAGTATTTGTTTTATTGGGTTGCTTTTCATTTTTGGGACTTTTTGAATATAGCATCCTACAATGCTTGAATATGTTTCTGTGTGTAGGTATGGAATACCTCCTTGCCAGTGGCCTTCTGTGTCTTGACATGGTGTGGTTGAGGGACCCCAGGTCCTCTACAAGAATCAATCCTTTCAAGAAGTCTCCTCTGAGCATAGACTATTAGAGGAGTTGTGATCAACGCATAACGCTCCCTGGGACACGTATGCACGCACACACACACGCACACGCACACGCACACACACACACACA
>NC_045745.1:24590462-24590868 GCF_008692095.1 Etheostoma spectabile | reverse complement strand
ACACACACACACACACACACACACAAAACGATGAGCATGTAGTCTGAGATCCAGATTTGGAAAAACTATGGCAAAGAAAAGTGTGAAAATCCACTTAATATGTTTGTTAAAGGCACAATGCATAGGTTTTTCTTAAAATAAGCTATGTAGAGTATATTCTCATGATAAATAATCCCTCTCAATCATCCCTTATGACTTATGATCAGAAGTGTGGAGCGGTTACTGGAAGGACCCTGCCCTCTACTTGTTTTTATTTTGCTGTGTTTGGGACATTTCTGGGCATCAATCTCTATATACAATGGGGCTCGAAAGTTTGGGCACCCCAGGTAAATAATAATGTGCATAAAGAAGGCAAGAAAAGATGGAAAAATCTCCAAAATGCATCAAATGACAGATTAGACATTTG
>NC_045745.1:24590288-24590452 GCF_008692095.1 Etheostoma spectabile | reverse complement strand
CACAAAAAGTTAGATTTTATTTCCATCATTTACACTTTCAAAATAACAGAAAGAAAAAAAAATGGCGTCTGCAAAAGTTTGGGCACCCTCCATAGTTTATAGCACGCACCGCCCCCTTTGGAAAGCTGAGACCTGACAGTGTCATGGATTGTTCTCAATCATCG
>NC_045745.1:24577387-24590278 GCF_008692095.1 Etheostoma spectabile | reverse complement strand
TGGAAAGACCAGGTGATGTCAATCTTAGGGTTTTAAATGCCCAGACTCATCCGACCTTGGCCCAACAATCAGCACCATGGGTTCTTCTAAGCAGTTAAACTGAAACTGAAAATAGTTGACAAAGCAGGAGAAGGCTATAAGAAGATAGCAAAGCGTTTTCAGATGCTAAAATCCTCTGTTTGGAATGTAACTAAGAAATGGCAGTCATCAGGAACAGTGTAAGCTAAAGCAAGATCTGGAAGACCAAGAAAAATATCAGACAGAACAGCTCGCAAGATTGTGAGAAAAGCAAGTCCAAACCCACGTTTGACTGCACGATCCATCCAGAAAGACCGGGCACACACTGTAGTTGTGGCACACCATTCCACTATAAAGAGATACTTGTACAAATATGGTCTTCATGGAAGAAAACCTCTACGTCCTCACCACAAAAACTAGTGTTTGAAGTTTGCAAATGAACATATAGACAAGCCTGATGGATTGTGGAAACAAGTTCTGTGGACCGATGAGGTTAAAATATAACTTTTTGGCCAGAATGAGCAAAGGTACGTTTGGAGAAGAAAGGGCACAGAATTTAATGAAAATAACCTCTGTCCAACTGTTAAACATGGGGGTGGATCAATCATGCTTTGGGGTTGTATTGCAGCCAGTGGCACAGGGAACATTAACGAGTAGAAGGAAAAACAGCAAACAGCCCTTACTCACCGTGTGTATGAGTTGAAAAGTATGGCAAAGTGGGCCAGTTTCTCCCATTTGCCACTATCATGGAGACACTCCAGAGTGTGCAACACCAGGGTGCGGACCCAACGCAGGTCCACCTGGGTGCTGTTATCCATTGGGGCTGAGAAGTGGAGACTGGACTCTAGTTCCTCCTCAGTCAAGTCGCTATCATACAAACTCCACAGCTAGTAGGGAAAAAGATGACAATGAGAGATAAAGATGAAAGTCACAAAGAGGACTTTGTAGCTGTAATGTGTTTTTGTTCAGATTAAAAGATGCAGACTGCAGTGACAATGGTTACCACTATTGATTTCATTATACCTTTGCTTGTTTTTTATACTTTATAAAAAGGCTAATTATGTGAGGGATTTTTTTTTTTGGACTAGCAGCTGAATGTGTATATATATCTGTATAGTACTTACTCCGAGTCTGTTCAGCATGTCCATTATTAGGTCAGTAGCCAGCACCAGTAGTGGTGTGAAGGTGGTGTGCAGCTGGTCTGCTATAATCGGGGAGGGAGGTTTAAGCTGAGCAGCTCTCTGTACTAGAATATTGATTCTGCAACTCTGGTCCCACACAGTCTGACACACACATTGAAGAGTGGTCCAGTGGCTGCCACGATGGGCCAACACCTGGAAATATAAAAAATAGATACAAAAAATACAATACCTAGTTTTATACTGTATCATCATATGTAATGTCAGCATTTGCATGTGTGAGTGTGTATGTGTGCAGTACCATGGCCCTTCGGAGATGTAAAGCAACTTTGTCAAGTGAGTTCAGCAGCATCACAGCAGTATGTCTGTGTGTCTCCATCTGCGGTTCCACAATTTGAGAGGAGTCCTCTCCCTCCTCACAACTCTCCTCTGTGACAGATTCCTCCATTTTGACTGCAGGAAGAAAAAAGTGATGAAACACTGACCAGGTGACTTTTTCTTTTAATTTTTCAGAGTGTTCCCCACCCTCAGTTTTGCTCCTCTTTTGGTCTGCAGCCACATACTCCCTAAGCCCTGAGTGAGAGGAGTCTCTCTCAGGGACAGCCTCATATTTAGAAGACTGCTGTGGCTGTGAGTTCCTCCATACTAGGATACCAGAGTAGGCCAGGGAGAAACACAAGGGATTTAACTGCCAGTAACTGAAACAAAGTACATACAGAACATAAATATTATAGTCATGCACACGCAATACATATACATATTTTATATATATATGTGTATGCAATATTATTTAAGACTAAATGTCTCCCACAAAATTATGCGATGCTGTTCAGGGCCTTTTAGAAACAGTACGGCCCAAACCCTTGGGCTAGTAATGTAACTGATATAACCGATCATTAGTTCACAGAAAAACACAGAAAAGGTGAAGTAAGGAAGCTGGTGTCTTGTGAGTAAACCTGTGCTGCGGGGCTCCTCCATGCAGCTGGTCCAGCCCCTGGTAAAGCAGCGCTAAATGGGCTTGAGCCATGCTGTAGTTGAGGTGAGACTTCCACACTCTCTCCTCACAGCACATGTTCCTCAGCTGAAGTTGCTTCTTGTAACGTTGCACCACAGACGACATTTTGGTTAGCAGGTTCTCCACAACCTGCATTTCCCTACACATACATGGATGTGTGGTTATGTGGACCCACACATATAATTACGCACAACCAGATGAACACAACACACATTTAAATATTGTACCTGTTAGTTCTCACTCTCTGAAGCATGCTGGGGGGCATTTTCTGTTTTAGTTTCTTTCTTGTATCATCAAGTGAAGGTGAGTTCTTGTTCTTCTACATAAAGCAGCACAAAATATTTGGGGTTAGGGTACATCCCTAATGTACTGTCCTTACGTATGGTTGCGATGGGTGTCTACAGTATAGATAAGGCACTACAATTAGAGTAATCCACAAGGAATTTGTTGAAAATATGGCTACACAGTAGGTTGGGGCTACTTTACAATATCAGAAACTTAAAAAAATAAATTAAAAAAACTGTTTTACATCAGTAAAAAATATTTATGTGGATTCCTATAGCTCATTACGCTTGACACGGTCAGACTCAAATGATGCCAGAGGGGCATCATCTGCAAACAGACGAGACACCACCTCAGCTGCTTGGTAGATCATTGTCAATAAATGGTGATGCAAAAAACTCTTAGCACAGATGTTCAGAATATTGTACGTCCTTGTGTATCTGCATGCATGTGTCTGTTGTTATAGAGGAGAGAAATGGATATGCATCCTTTTTTATTTGTGTGTATATTATTCTTACCTGTGGTGGTTCATTTCCTTTCGGAGCCTGAGCACTACTTCTTCTTTGACTCTGACTGTTTCCCTCCAAACATTTTGTGGACAGTCCCATCACCTCGTCACGCCTGACAAAGAGAGAACCATTCAACATACTATCAAGCTTTAATTAGCTAGACAAAACAGCTACTATCTGTAATACAGTACAGTATGAACCATACGTAAGAAGCTCGACAGTAATGCATTGTTTGATGTTTTGACTATAACAGTATTTGACTTTGAAAGGATACAACGATTATGAAATTAAAGCTGAAATCTTTATTTTACTAAATATTTTTTTAAATCAGCAAAGAGGTGAATAGTCAAAGCATACCTGGAAAGAAATTCAAACATGCTTTGTCCCCACTTTAACACAAGGTCTGGGTGGCCTTCTTCCATGGTTCTCTGGATAAGAAGTGCCGCACCCTCAATAAAATATACCTTGCGTCTGTGCTTCATCACTATAAAAACACACAAACACAAGTGTCAATGAACAAAACTGATTACTCATTGAAAAAGTATGTGTGTGCCACTCACCATCTTGATAGGCATCCTTTAATGTGCTGTTGGAGATCAGATCATACATTATGGTGGGATCCTCACAGCCAGTCAGTGGGCGTGCAGTCTCTACAGAAAAAAACAATTGTATATAAGATGGAGTTTAAGAGAAAATACTATTTAGACATATGTGCAACTGCAATATCATCTATTGTGCTTGACAAAGTGTATTAATTGTTCACAGAACAATCACAAAGTTAACCAGCTGAGACTCAACAAAAATATAATGAAATATTTTAAATTCTAGTTTTAGTCTTCCCAAAAATGTTACATGCCAGTGTTAGTTTCATGTTTTTTTTTATTTTCTGTCAACTTCATCAAGTGTGTAATATTTTGTTGCCAAGCATGTGTGTGTGTGTTTGTTTCTATGTGTTACCATTGTCCGTAGTGAGAGCTTCTTCAGATGTGATTCTTTTCTTGTTCTTCCAATGCAGTGCCTTCAGCTGAAGGCCTATCTTTATTTCACCCTTGATTGTTGATGCATGATGTGCCTTAGACCACACACACACACACACACACACACACACGAACAGAAGAGCAACATATTCTACATTCTGTGTATTTTTGAAATTATCTAATATTAAAACATCAGTAAAATATGGCAGTCATTTGTAAAAAGAGTGAAGATACATTGGGTAATCATATTTATTTCATTTTATGATCTTAAGTCACTCTATGAGTTAATGGACTTTATTAATATAGCACTTTTCTAGTCTTAACGACTATGCTTTTACATAGTACAGGAACCATTCACCATTCACACACATTCATACACTGTAGCCAAAGATGTCATGCCACCTGCTCATCAGATAAACACACATTTACACTCTGGGAACACTCCCTTGTTTCTTACACCTACAGCTTTATTGGTAAGTCTACTGATCTGCAGCTGGGCATCATAGACTTCTTGGAGCAGGCTGCGACCACAGTCCACCACTACAGAAGCCATCTGATGCTCCCTGAGGACACGTAATGCCTGGTCAGGAAGGATGAATGATAAATAAATTGTAAGTCACTGTGGATGAGTGGTAACAATCACCACAACATAAAAAGTATATATATGGTACAATCATATGTGCATATTATGTTCTATAAAAGATGGTAGTAAAATTACAATAAAATTAAAAAAAAAAAATTGTTGATTTCTATTGAAGTCATTTTTGCATTAAATTATTATAAATGTGACACTACTACAAATCTTGAAAAGATAGGTACGTTGCTCCACAATGAAGGCAAGTTAAGCGTTAATGCTAAGTTTTAGCATGCAACTCAAATACACGTTTTCAAGAGCATTGTTTATTGTTGTGTATTGTGTGCATGCAGATAAACTGTTTAAACAGCACATAAACACATGCAGACACACCTTGGACAGGTAGTAGGTGATGCAGGCTATCATGTGCATTAATGACTCTGATGTGTTTCCAGTCCATTTTTGTTTGAGAAGACCTGAATTCTCCTCCAAAACTATCAAGCATTTTTTTAACACCTGCACATCAGAACACAGGCATAGTGACCATACACACAGTTATGAATTGCTTACAGTTTGTATTATTTTACATTGTTGACAAAGTACAGTTGTCAATTGTATGACAAAATGTTTAAACTGAAATGGATGAGGTATTGCACACCTGTACAACAGGATCACAAAAGATCTGATGGAAGATTAAAGGGGCCAGGAGGCCATAACATGTAACTACAGCTTGCACGGCAGCGCTACCATCATTCAACCACATTGCCAGGTCCGTGGCCACCAGCATTCGCTTACACTCTGCCAGCCTGGCCTCCTGCATTCAAACACATGCAAATATTATGTATTTATGTTTCATTTATATAAATAATCTGTGTTAATACAAGCAAAAAAGAGACATACTTGCACACTAATAATGACAACTATCCAACACACTGTTTATGTGAGTCATTCCAAGTGGAATACACATTATCACCGTTCATGCACACTTCTCTATCCGGATTGTTTTACCTGTTCCCAGATAAATGGTCCATTGTCACTGAATGAGTCACAATGGAGCAATCCCTGCTGAATGTTGATCTCCGTCTCAATGAAGACGGAAGCGAGGAACAACCGACACAGGTAAGGAGACGAGCGTTGCAGGGTCTGGACATGTAGCCTTCAGCAATGCGAATGGGGATAGAGCAAAAAGAGATTTGCAAAAAGCAACGAAATACAGATTCCTTGACTTGAACTGTGTGGATGTGTTTCCCTCCTTACCCTGTGATAGTGAGTCTTTCCTGAGTGCTGTGGGACCTGGGGTCAGGGTAAGTATAGTGGATCCACAGTTCTCTGCAGGCTCTCTTTGCTACGGCATACTGCTCTGTTTGAAATGCCACCTAAGGAAGGAGTGAAAAATGCTACAACCATAACCCTGCTTTGTCTGTGGCTTTGTGGGGAACAGTGTTAACATATCCATCAGTTTGGCACGGGCCAGAAGCCCAGCAATGAGCAACAGCAGTGTGAGTCAGTATTAATCATTATAATGCATAAAGGCTCTCCCCCTACACCCAGTTAAGGCAAGGTGTACATATGTGTGAGGGTGAAAGTGTTGAACCAATACCCTGCTATTCTTCCCCAGGGTTTTCTATCACCAGGAAAAGCACCTGGACCCAGCAAGTGATGAGAGTTGTGAGGTGACAAACTAGTGCCAAGTATCTATTAGCTTTCACTTGTGTGTAGTGTACCTGTGCCAAGTGAGCCCACGTGGAGAGCAGTGGTATTGGCAGGGATGCCAGAAGTGGGAATGTTGACCCTCCTATGGTGTTGCCCAGTAGCTTGCCCTGGCTGTTGTAGGCTGCTACAGCAAACACATACTTCTGGTTGGGCTCCAGCCCCTCCACCCTCAGCACGCACTCATCAGATACTGCTGATACCTGGAAAACATACAAAGTCAGACCTAATACAATGGGCCCACACAAGATCATACAAGTAAAAATTAAAAAAATTTAAAATGTATTACACTAGACCTGACTCTTCTGTGACAGAGATAAATTGTACCATATTTCCAGTTCCTGGCAGGGTGCAGTCTCCAAGGCGGACTTTTTGGTTAATGCTATCGGCTGCACGGCCACAGAGCTGGTACCAGCAAACCTGGAAAGAAACACACAAAAAAACAAAGAAAGATAAAAAAGTGTAGAAGTTGTGTAGGATAATTTGCTACTTGTTAGAATAGTAAATTAAAATCTTACTTGTCCCTCTAAGTTATAAGGTGCTGGAGCAAAGGTTAAGGAGTGGTTGGTGCGTGAGAGCAGGATGGGAGGAGGTGGAGGGTTTTCTTCTTTCTCCTTTATCCCTTTATCTTTGTTTTCAGCTGGAGTCTTAAGGATGGTGGACATAAACAGTTTTCTCTCTTCCATCCCTGCTTTCTCAATCAAGGTGGAGGCCTCCTGGCAAGAGCACACGTGCAAACCAGTTGAATATTTATTACTGTACACTTCATGAAATGTCACCTAAATCACCAGTCATCAGTAAAAATGGCTACATCTGAGTTTTTCTACCTATACAGTATGTACAGAAATTACATGTGCCATTGAGGCCTCTAAAAGTTAAAAACACTTGACAACTAGCTGTCCTCACTGTTTATTATGGCTTAAGAAACAAAATAGTATTCATTAGTTAAGACCATGTTATATCACTGTGATGCATGCATCAAAATATCGTATTTTTACACAATATCCCATTTTTACAGTTGACTGTAAGTGTGAAGGTTTGTGAATGTGTAACCTCTAGTAGACTCTTGGTTTTGTTGCTGTTATTTGGCCCCATGTTGTTGTACGCCATCGAGGCTTTCTGGATCAGGAAAAGAGCTTTGGACACCTTGTTCTTGTTAATCCGATCCAACAGTTCCGACTCTGCGACTAGACACAACCAAAAAGACTATAATTAGACCTATTATTTGTGTCTACAATTAGACATGATTTATTGGCAGAAATTTCATTTTGAAATCAATATTGTTTGGTAATATTTACCATCAACCATAAATTACTGACAAAAATGTGAACTTCTGTTACCAAATCAGCAAGCGCTGGGTTGGGGATATGCCATCAATCAATGTAAACTTGAGAACAAACTCAAAATCACCTGTGAGTTAAAATTGTCAGTGTGGCAGTGAGTCTGACCTGCATTCAGCTGCAGTAACTTGAGGGAAGCCCTGTGGTGGATGATGTCTAGCTCTAGATGAAGGTCTGTGGCCAGCAGGAACACACGTGTGGACTGAGTGTGTGGAAAGGCTTTACTATCTAGTTCTGCCTTAGATTCCTCTGCTTCTTTTTCCTTTTCACTTGTTCCATCTTCTACATTGCTCTCTTCTGATGATGTCAGAGAAGATATGGTGGGAGTCAAGGGAGGGAGGAGACGAAATTTCTATCCGAATAAGAGGAAAACAGGTTTTAGAAACACTAACCCACAGCATTTTTTTACATGGTGCTCTCTTACAATAAAGTGTTCCTAACTCAAGGCAACACCTAGCTAAGAAAGTTGTAAAATGAATAATTGTCAGACTGAGTGCTGGACAGGTTGACACCCTACCTGTATGAAGGCAGGGTCAATGATTGCTGAGTAATCTTGGGGCAGCAGTGTAGCTACACCCTTTTCCAGAGCTTCAAGACCACTTTCCACCACCTCACACACCTTCTGAAGCAGCTCTGTACTTGAATTCTGCAAGCACACAAACACAGATTGGATGATGCATTTTCTGTGCTTTATTTATGAAAAAACTGAGACAGAAAATAGCACATTTGAGTGATGTGTGATTTGCTTTGTCATTACATGGTTACACTTTATAGAATAATAAATAATTGTAATATACAGAACTATCATTTGATGCCATGCATAGACAGTCAACCCATTCACATACCTCAAGAAGAGAGAAATAGCGTGGTTTCACACCCTTACAGAATGCGTCAAGAGCTCCTAGACATAAGACATGAGAATAATAATATTGTCTGACTATGTGAACATGACATGAGTGTGTCTGAGTGACCAATAAAATACCACAGTGATATTCTATAAAACGACAAAAGATTAAGTACAAAAGATGCATGATTTCAGCTGTCCTACTAACTGAAACACGGCAAATGGTAGAACTAGAACTCACTTGGATACTGATTACTTTGTTCAGCTGTACTCTCTAGCAGTATAGCCAATGTGTGGATCATTTCCACTGTCATTATGCAGTCAACAGTTGCCAGGTCACAGGCAAAGGCCACTTCACACAGCATAGACAGACACCACAGCCACTGCAAACATGTTACATACACATGAATGCATGAAAAGAAATAAGTAGGACATTTACATTAAACACACTGTAAACACTTTAGGCAAATCTGAGTTAATGGGTGTTTTATTGTGTCTAAATTAATTTTACAGTTCACTCAGTTTTAAACTCCAAAAAAGAAATCTATGCTGTGTAGAGGATGAAAGTAGCAATGTTATACTTTGCTCCTATCAACATGACAGTCAACAGTTCCAGTAATGCTTCCCTTTTTAAATACATACCTTGTCATAATTATCTACCTTCTCAAGGTAGTGTGTAAACTCTAGGTTATGCAGCTGATCCCTCTGGATACCCAGCTTCACTTTACCCCAAAGAAATAACAAAACATTCAAAACTAGATCTCCATCTGGCTGCACCTCCTACACAAACACAAATACATACAGTATTAGTGTTGAGAGTAATGCGTTACAAAAGTAATGCAAGTACAGTAATGTATTGCTTTTTGCTGTAACCTAGTAATAAACACATTACTAATAAAGCTTCACTAATATTATACCAATACAATCTCAGTAGCATGCGTTACTAAGCATTTTAACCCAAAATGAAGCAATGGTCACCAACACCACAAAACATTTCCTTTTCATTTTATATCTTAAATTACTTTGCAGATTCAGATTAATATTACAAAATATTATGAATAAATGAATTATGACGTATTAAATTGGATAAAGACTTTGTTGATCCCTTGGTGAAATTCACAATTTACATCATACTTTTGTGATTATTTTAGGTAAAAGTAACTCAAAAGTAAAGCCTAACTAGTGTAAAGCAAACCCACACATTGCATAGCCACTTACAGGAGCAGAACCACAAACAGACTTGTGCAGGGTGTCTACCAGGCCAATGAACTCATCACTCATTGAGAATGAAGACTTGTGTCTGTCTGTTGGAATCATCAAACAACATATTCACAATATAATTCAGGAATAACTGAAATCAGTAATTTATATTTGTGATCAAGTAACTAAGGCCTGATGTTGAACACGTTATTAGTATCTAATCTGAATGCTAGGTTATGAACATTAAATCTTAAAGTGTGTCAGCTAATATTTGACAAGAAGTAACACGGTTAAGATACTCATAATTTGACAGCAGCTTGTTCAACACAAGGAATAAAGAAAAAGAAGCAGGTTGTTCAAGGATTAATGTAGTCTAGGCAACAGCAATAAATGGCTTTCTAAGAATCCTTTGTGAACAGTTTCTAGTAAGCCATTTATCTACATAAAGGTTTAGAAGTTTAAATTATCTAAGCAAGTCCATAAGTGGCACAATTTTATGTTTGCTACCATCAACTATGTTGTCCTCTCTAGGATATCTCCTCCGGGAAGACAGCAGACTATTGAAACTGTCAAGTAATGCAACCTCCAGCTCTGCCCTCCTGAATGACTGACCCTCCACACCCTGACACAGAGAGAGACACTCAAGATCATTTAGAGACACAGAACACATTAAACTCTAATGGAAAACACAGGAATACACAAGTGACAACTAATAGAAATGGAGTGTATTCCCCTTTGTGAATAATGAGATGCGTGTGTGCTACTCACAGACAAAACCTGCAGTATATCTCTGGCAAGTTCAGTGAAAGCATCTGGCTGCTTGTACTGAAACAACATCTTAATAAACCTCATCGCAGACATAATGGGCACTTTGTTTTCTCCTAGCAACACAAGAGATAACATTACATAACATGATTTCCAATGCACTGCACAAAACAAACACCTTGCAACATGTGATAAAGTGCTGTAAATGTTGATTGTAAAGTGAGAAAAACAAAACAAAGAAAACAGTGACTAACCTGTAACGGCTAACTCCATTAGCGTGGATGTTTGTGTCAGTGTACTAGGACTCACAAGAGACTTACTAGTAGTTGTGTTGCCTTCACAACCAGGAAAATAAAAAAACATCATTCAATACACACAGTGAGCATTCATCACCTTGAACACCCAATTAAAATGTAAGCATTTGAAACATTTTGCAGCACCTGTAGGTTTCCTCTTAATTGTGAACTTACTGTAATCACTGCATAATGTTTTTTCTGTTGTTTCTTGTACTAACCAGATAATATACTGATGCCAGCTGACAGGAGTTCTAGGATTACCTCCTGCAGCTCTGGATCATCTGGCATCCTTGTCTGCAGCGGGCATCTGGTGCTGTCCCAAAGTGCTTCCAAGATTCCCAAGAACTGCGCTGCACTGCTGTCAAACAGGCCCATTAGCATGTGCTCTGTTGTAGTACGAGGCCACGGCGCCTACAGTAGATGCAGGCAGGTAAGGGTGCTTAAAGATGAGATTTAACACTGACTATGATCATATGACAGTAAAGTGGATCATATTACATTAGGTATGTCCTTCAAGGTGCTTTTGGTTTTGATTCTGAAAATGGGTTTGTGTCTCCTTCTGGCCTCAAACACTGCACGCTTGAAAATCATGGCAGCTAGCTAGAAAAAAAAGAGATGTGAATTCCCATTTCTTTGATAAACTAAAGACAAGCCATTTACAATGCCAACATTGTAAAAGAAAAAAACACAAACAACTTGGACATAGAAAGTCACAAGAAAACAATTTGTATGTGTCTGTATTCATACACACAGTGGTGGCTACATTCTAACATTTTGTCACAATATTAAAAGTATATTTTGTTAAGATGAGTCTCCTGCCTTGATAGAGGCTTCTTTGTAAGCTCTCTGAGTCTCTCTAGTGGCAGGAACTTTATTCTGCTCCTCCAGCTTTGCTAGCTCATTGATTTTTCCAAGGGCTCTCCTGGCAAATTCCTGAAAGCATTTCAAGACACACAAACAACCCACAGATGGGCAATATGACTTTCAAACTTGTTTTAAAAACAATTGTATGTACCTTTTCTATGTGATTTTGATATGTAGATTACATTTTGTTAAATAATAACTTATTATATCAGCCTGTGAATAGTCTGTTAATATTGTGTGATTGTTGGTGTCTGGATACAGATGATGTGTGTCTTTTACCTCTGCCTGCAAAGCAGCATGGTTGTTATAGTAACAGTGGCAGACAGCACAGTAGAGTGTGACAATCCATGGCAAACACTTAGCAGTCATCAGAGGAATGGACAACTCTAAACTGATGCTTGCCCACAGAAGGTACTCCAGTGCCTGGACAGGATCATACATGGTGGTATAAAGAATCATAACACACAAGAATTATATCTACAATATACTTCACACAAATGTCTGGTTGTCATCACATTATTTTCTTTAGGTAAAAGTACCATTGAGTTTTAAGAGTTGCATCACAACACACCAGAGGGAGGTTAAGTACACCAACCAATGTGCAGAAGAGAGTGAATCACTAAAAACTCAAATAATTAGCACATGGAAACAAACACCGTGTTAAAACTGACTGATTAACCACATTAACCAGTTAGTTAGGGTTTTTCCAAATCTGCCAAGGCCTCGTTATCAAACATTTGCAGCATGTCTGGCACACACAATTTCTCACCCTTATCCATTTCAGCCATGGTAAAAACATTCTTTTGAAAGGCTCTTTGGAAGACTAATCAGTTGCCAAGTTGCAACAATAAATACAGTACTAAAAGCCCCATTTATCATCTATTCACATTTATCTATCTCTTAGTACCTCCGCACTACAATTCATGGTCATCAGGTAACGGCAGATGGTGTAGATGTGTAATGAACCTGGAAAACGTTAGAAAGAAAAAGAGAAACATGTTAGTTCTACAATAAAAAATCAAATACAGTAGAATGTCTCACTTCATTTTAAATTTTCCTCTTGTCCTGTCTCACACTTTGACAACTCAATTTGTTCTTCAAAAATCAGACAAAAAGCAAATACTGGACACAACCATATTAGTTGTATTATTATACCATTATATATTTGCCAGCACAGGTGCTCATGTTGCTGAAATGCCTGCATCATGATCCTGAGGAATTTCAGCAAATGCAGTAGTTTACAGAGTCCCTTCTGGCTGAGGATGCTCTGACTTTTCTCTTGCTCAAATATACACAGGGCACAGCCCTGCATTGCACGGATCTACAAACACACACACACACACACACACACACACACA
>NC_045745.1:24576415-24577377 GCF_008692095.1 Etheostoma spectabile | reverse complement strand
ACACACACACACACACACAGACACACACACACATTATGCAACTTATTTCTGTAGCTATATCAGAATTCAAGAACAAACACCTTTCAAATATCAACAACCTTTCTCCACATGAACAAAACAAATTCTGAGTAATATAAAACAACAAAGTACAACAAGCATAGCTTGCGTTTCACTTCAGTCAGACTATGGACACAGAAACTCACTGCACAGTACACACAAGCTCACATATAACAGTGTACCTTCATGGTAAAGGTATCTTGATCTGTGTCAAACCCTTCAGGGAAGAAGCAAGCCATGAAGTGGTCCACATCTGTGATGTCAGTTATTTTCACTGAGTTGAACTGCAGCAGGTGGAGACTGTAGCCCTGCCAAAGAGCGAGATGGTACAACTACAAACAAAGAGGAGAGGAAAGAAAGATGCAATGGCAAATGTAAATGTGTGTTGTACAGAAGAAACCTGGACCAATTGCCACAGTCAGTTTTGGAGGAGTACAAAAATAAATTGACTAATGGGACCAACGCATAAGAGGAACAGTAGGGAAATGAGCAATTATGAGGAGAGAAAAGAGGCAAGGAGAGGCAGACAAAATGGTACAAGTTTATATAGAATAAACCAGGCAAATTGTGTAGGCCTAACAACCAATTTCTCTTTTATATCCAAGAGAGTGCTTAAATTTATCACATTATGACAAAAATTACCATTTTGACGTTGTTGGGCAAAAAATCCATAATAATCTTTTAACATATTGTAATTCAAGTAGTCTGAGTGAAAACTAGACTTCTGCACCTTCGCTTGGCTCTGTATTCAGGTTTCATAAAATCTTGACATCATGGGATACTTTGGTCAACCACAGGTCATTTCAATAGACAGTTTAAGAAAGGTCATTTCAGAGAAAGAGCGTTCCTATTGGCTGTTCTGCGCATGACATTGCAAAAAAAGGGGGGGAGAGAGAGAGAGAGAG
>NC_045745.1:24564169-24576405 GCF_008692095.1 Etheostoma spectabile | reverse complement strand
AGAGAGAGAGAGAGAGAGAGAGAGAGAAGAGGTATCACTCTTCTTCAAATGCTGGTGTTCATTTGCATTCTACCCACTGCAGCTTTATTTTTGACTGATAAGTAGTATACAACATCCAACACTGACCAGAGTTCAGTGACCCTGATTATGTTTTCTGATTGTGAAGCTAGAATTTTAATTAGTTTTTAATGGAACATGCAGCTGGTAGCAATAAACTACACCTGTGTAAATAATATATTAGCAGCAGCGAGGCTACTGCGAATTACCTTAATCCCAAAGAGAAAATCTGCCATCTGCAACATGCGCTCCTGGTACAACTTCGAAGGCAGTCGATGTTTGTACTTTTTCCAGATCTCCACCAGGATTTTAATCCTTAAGAATTAAAAACAGGCTCATGTTAAATTGAATATGTAACCAGACTGACGGACAACACTATTTCATCAACTCCACTGCTCCTGTTTCTTAAGTGGAGTTACGGATGACATATTTGAGGCCCTGTACAATTATTAAAATGGAGACACGTGCAATTAGCTAGCGTTAGCGTAGCTACGTTACGCACCTGCAGTCAAAAAGAAGCCCGTCTTGACTGTTGACTAACACGCCCTCTATACTAGCTAGTTAAACAAATTGTTTATTAGTTAACGTTAGCTAAATATAACGTTAACTTAGCAAACATCAAAACATTTTTCTTCTGGCGTAACGTTACAGCTGCCATTGGTGTAGCTATAGCTAGCCTGTTTCGTTAACTTCAAAGTTTAACTTCAGTTTTTCAAAGAGTGAACAGCATTGAGAGCTAGCTAGCTGGTTCTTAATATCTCACCCTTTAGCATAAGAGCCGTTGTCTTGGCTGGTCGAAGAAGCGACTCGTTTCATCAGTGTTATAAACGAGTTAATGTCTCGTTCAAAGCCTGAAACAACTGGGTTTCTTTTATCAAGTTTCCCGTAATATGAAGCCGGTAAATCCATTTATGCGGTCACAACGATAATTTTAACTAATTAACGAATCCATATCCAACAACACACTACTCGCTACTGGGGCAAGGCGCATCACCATGGTAACGACGCTAAACAGACAGGAAGCAAAGTCAATATATTTAAAACGGTCTAAACCAATATAAACTAAAAAAGTTGCACTTAATGTACTATTATAAATTGATCTATCCACTCATTGTAGTTTTAAATAGTAAAAGGAGACGTTGCTAAGAGACATGACAGATAGCAACTTAAACAGGTGTCTCATTTTTAGGAGGAAAATCCGTGACCACCAGAAACACCCAGTTAGCCTACACGATATTATATACGCAAACAACTCAAAACTATTAACAATTTTGAAAAAAGGGAATTAAAAAAGGAAGACACTAACGTGGCTGCATACTGGTTGTAAAGTGTCTGTAGTAGTCTATGTTTAATGTGTGAAGCAATGTTGGAGACAACACAACTGGGAGGATGAAGCACAGACTGAAAGAAATTCGGTTGGCACAACTGTTGGACAGTTGAAAAGGACTTCATATTTTACATCTGAGCTCATAGCAAAATGATACACGCTTAGAGTATCAACTAATGCCGTCCCATACAAACTCATCAATTCCCATTCAACCTCACATCCATTCTGCACACAAACCTAAAGCTTCTGGCACAGCAGGCTAATGCTCTGGCAGCTATTTCTCAAACAAACACACACACATAATCACACACAGACACACACAGAGATCCGGACAGGGGCATTTCCTGTGGAATGAGTATGGGGGCATCAGCAGTACTCTGAGCCAGTGTCACCTCATGACTGGGAGAAGGGAGAGAGAGAGAGCGATAGAGAGAGAGAGAAAACCAGTCACAGTCAGATATATGAAACAGTGTGTGAGATGGAGGGATAAACAGTTGACATCATTGTTCCAGAAAGATCAGCCTGTTGGCAGTCACTATGCAAGTGTGCATGGGAGGTTACGGAGGGGAGGGGAATACAAAAGGATGGGGGAGCAGAGACAAAGCCTGGTTGGGATGGGGGGAATGGGCCTATAAATGTGGTGCAGGAGAGCACAGCAGCACCCATCTCAGTCAAACCAAGAGTCCGCCTCCTTCTTACCCATCGTTTTTACATTTCCTCTGGAATCTCATCATGGATATCCCCATCCAGTATCCTTGGTACCGTCGGGCTTTCCCACATCGACTTTCTGACCTCTCCTTGGCAGAACCTCTCACTGATTGGCCACTAATCTGGCCCTTCCCCTGGTCCTTTTCCTGGATACGCCCTTCATTCATGCGCTGGTTAAACTGGCCCAACAACGGACACAGTGAGGTAAATTAAAATGTACCTGTTACTTTGAAGAAATGAAATTATTTCATGTTAAATACCCACAGTATCTCTAAAACTACTTCATCATCATAAAAATCAGTATTCATAACTTATGCACTGCAGTGTGCGGAATGATGTGACAAACTTTTAGATGCATTGAAATGCACAGAAATCTTTAATACTTGAAATTTGACTTTCTGATATTATATTATTAGGAAGAATATCCTCTTCCACTGATGCCACTATGAGTCTTGCACTGAGATGACAATAACAAGCTATTGTGTCTTTTCATGCCCAGCTTGGACTCCAGGCTGCAGGCATGCAACAGAATTTGTTTCTAACAGCTGTATTGTCTGTTTAGATGCGCATTGAAAAGGATCGCTACATCATTCATGTGGATGTGAAGTTTTTCTCACCTGAAGAGCTGTCTGTCAATATCGGTGACGAGTTCATCACAGTCCATGGCAAACATGAGGGCAGACAGGTCAGAGCGACTATAAAGATCTGCAGAAATTGTGAAAGAAAATTGATTTGGTGACAAGTTACTCATATACTGACTCTAATTCTGTTTCCAGGATGACCACGGCTTTGTGTCAAGAGAGTTTCTGAGGAAATACAGGCTTCCTGCTGGAGTGTCAAGTGCTGATGTCAACGCCAGTCTGTCATTTGATGGTATCCTTACAATCACTGCTCCTCGGTCTTCTCCTGGCTCAGAGCGCACTATTCCTGTTTCCTGTGAAGATGGAACACCAAAACAGAAAATGTAGAGCAGAGTCTGATGCTTCTTGCACTGTTTCACTACTAACCCTAAATGCTGCCTGTTTTTATTTTTAACCTGTTACAGTTTTGTTGGCAGTTTAGTATACAAATGCAGTAGGCAGGGCATACAGGTCTAGATGTCTAAAAGTGCCTTCTAATACACCAGTATCTAATTTCTAACTCACTGTTATTCCCAAGTATCACAATAGACATTGGTGCTTTGAAATTAAATGCTAATCATGGAGCTCATGTAACGACAAATTGTTGTATAAACACAGTAGGGTGAGGTGCAGGATAATGAACTTCTGAGAGTTAATTTCCCTATTACAAGTCCCGAGAACTCCCTCTTTAACCCATACATCCGACTAAAAATATTCACACCTCGGTTTGTAAATGACACATTAAGGGCATGTAATCATTTTTTGAAAGGCATTCCCCAAATGTTACATTAGGGCTTTACTGGCCCTGCAGTTTATGGTGACAAAATTGTAAGCATTTGTTATTTGAACTAAAATTAACTTGCAGCACCTACTAGTTTCATAAGGAAATGCTAAAATGTCAATTTGAGGGGTTGGAAATATGAAGACTATCTCCAAATTGTCCAATAGAGATGGTAACAGACTAAAATTGTTAAACTTAATTGCATCTACAGTACACAGTACTGTCTGAGGGTGTATGAGTAAGATGCCAACTGTGCTTTGTTTATTCTTTTAGAATAGTGTTGGTTTCAGTATGTGTAAAGAGGAGGGAGTTCTCTGGAGGCATATGCAGTCATTTCTTAGATTGTTTACTAAAAAAAGCCACCAAAGGACTTGGGACCAGGTGTGTGTGAAGAAGGAGAGTGAATGAGCTGGAGGGACATAGTGGACGAGGGAGGAACTGATGTTTATCACTGGGCTCCTTTTCCGCTGGGGAGCATGGCCTCTGAGCTGCTAAGGAAAGAGTGTGTGTGAAGGTATGTAAGAGTGAATGCATAATGTGCTTGTAGATGCAAGAGTTACAGCTTTATCATTCCTTCACATTGGCAACAACCCTCTGGAATATTAACACAGAAAACAACAAATAGAATAAATGTTGAAACTCAAAATCCATCTTGTGTTTATTTCTTTTTGTTTGAAGTGTTTCTGCTTCCAAAAGAACTTCACATAACAACACACACTACATCTGGGGAGAAGCTGATGCATCATACTTTCTCCTTTGACTTTAAACAATAACCATATACTTTGCATAGAGGTTTTTATTTGTTTTGTTCAGGTCTAGACAATTAATAATTATTCTTTCAAAAATAGGTCCAGGTCCCTTATTTCAGTGTCATTTTTTAAAGTCCATCTTCAAAAAAGTACAAGATTAGATCATTTGAAGTAGCCTATATTGTATTAAACCCTACTGCAAAAGTAGTAGTCGGTAGTAGTGACCTGTATTATAATTAAATGTCTGTGTCAATGCTGCCATGTGTTTTTTTTAGTAAGTAAAATTATTAAATAGGTAATGTTTTCTATGTACAAAGAAAATAAAACAACAAACATATTTTTAACTTGTGACACACAATCACCAAGAAAGTAATAGTAAGTAGTGAGTAAGTAGTTGTGCAAATTGTATGAATCAGAAAAAAACGTGCACAATTTGTCTCTTTTTAAAATATTTTATTTAACTTTGAAAAATGCTTTTAATATCTGCAAAACAGAAATAAACAGTATGATGGAGTATTACAGAAAATTAAACAGACAAGTCTAATATAAAGCACTAAGCAGCAAGGCTCCTTTTTTCATCACTTTAAAACCTTAATTATAAAATCACAATCTACTGTATATCTACGGTGCAGGTCATGTCTTTTAAAGTATGGCATCCAGTGTGGATATGTAAACCTACATATATACTGTCTACAATGTGTAAGATCATATGATGTATCGTATTTAGTAAAAAAAGTTATCTTGTAATGTGACAAGAATGTTGTTCTCTTTATTGATCAAGGCAACATCAGTTACAGTAGAAGTCCCATTTCTGAAAATAAGAAGAAAGGTAGAATGAAGAGAAAGCATAACAAAATGCTTTAACAAGGTTGTTTGTGTGCGTATATGTGTGTGTTCACCTACAGTAGTCTTGACTTCAGTGCTGGCTGGCATGATAGGATGAGTCTCCTCCACTACACTGCTGGGGAAGTGACCAATGCGAGCCTCCTGCTGTCCATAATAGGAGTCTTGTACCTGCAAACAGATGGTATAGTCTAAAGTATTGACAACATCACGTTTGAGTGGAATGTGAGTGCTGCACATGGATGCAACACATCTTCATGACTTCCAACAGAAATGCATCTTTTGGTTAAGAGCTACAGTATGTCAAAGCAAACGCATTTTTTTCATTTACACTGCCAGCCCAGAAGAGGTTTCCTCTGTCCTTCAGCATTGCATAGACATAGATGAGCTGCCCCTGTCTGATGGGGATGAACCTGCAGTCTCCCGGGTAGTAATCCTGCAGTGCCCGAGCTATCAAGATAGGATCTGTGCAGGAGTATAGAGGGAGACTGAGGTTTCAGGACTTTTGCAGTTCATGAAATGTGTCAAACTTCTATGCACATTTCAGCATGTGCATTATCATATTAATTATCTATACCTACAGTTCTGTAATATGGAAACAAGATAACGACTAAGTGCAGTCACTAGCAGCAGTAACAATGTTGGTGAGTGAGCTACTTACGGCTGCAGTCGGAGTCCGCACAGAGTTTCTTGTCAGCGAGTTTAGGCATCTGCCTTCCGGCTTCAGAGGTTGGCAGCAAAAGCCACACTGAAATAGCAAGCCAGAGTTTGCAAGGCATGTCTATATGTAAAATGCACCCAATGTTCCAATGGCCTTGTTTTACACCTGGTGAATGTCTTGTGGGCTTTTTGTTGCCTTATGTTAGTTTGCCGTCTTTGAGAAGGAGGTGCAGTGATGGCATTCCCTTTTCTACTCTCCCTACCCCCCTACCTCACACATGAACACACACAGAGTTCCTTTCAAACCCTTCAAGCAGGTAAACAGGATGGGGGATGAAGAGGAGGGCTAGATTAGACAGACCCCTGTTTGTGTCCCGACCTTCCCCTCTCTCCAGCTCCATCACCCCATGTCAACCCCACTCAGACAGCCCTGTAAAACGTTGTTGCAACACATTCCTCAGTTAATCTGTTTTCCCTACCTTGTGCAACCCCTAGATGTCAGAGCATTTTACTGCAGACACACCTACCTCCCTCAGAGCATTTCTCACTCTGTTTGCTCTTTACCTTTCTTACTCAGGAGGTGGAGCCACTGGTTGTATTTACATACTGTATGTTTCCATTACTAAGGAAACCAGCTGAGCCTGAGCCTCTCTTGTGCAAACACTCCCACACACACACATACAGTCACCAAACAGGAAGACTATACCTGTTTGGTGTGAGCTGGCTGGGAACTGTCAGGTAAGACAGCCTTTCATGTTGTTTCTTTCAAAGTTGAACACGGGTTAATAAGGGTTGTTAGTTGACATTATGAAACTGGATCATGTTAATGTAGGAATGACTATTTTAAAAAGGAGAACAGCATGGTCCCATCGTAGTGAGAGCTATAAACAGGTGAGATGGCTGGTGACGTCAGATTTAAAGACAGAAATGACAAGGGAGACTGAAACTTCAGAGGGCAACTAAATTGTAACCAATATTTTGTTTATATAAACAGTAAGTTATGTAGGCATGATCCTGCAGGGACTGGAAAAAAAGAAAATGTGGTAGCCTGTCTATTTAAGCCTGATTTGGAGCAAAGAAAATGTAAGCAGCAGTTGGCTAAATATGGTGGTGAATGTTTCTTAATGATTTGGATAAAACTGATTACTTTAGAGACTGTTCTGAACAGTTAAGAGTTTGTTTGTGTATTCAGTTTGTGTGAAATAGTGGAGCACAATGCTTTGGAATTCAGGGAGGGGAGCAGAACAATGATAATAGTGGAGCTGGTATTTCAGACAGAGTAACAAAATAACCTGTCAGACAAAAGACCTCCTTAAAGGCCATGTAAGATAATATTACTAGAAAACAAATGGTCTGACACTAACACAAGTCGTCAGACATGTCCTGAATTTCACAGTTACAGTAAATACATCAACAGTGTTTTACTGTGCTAATGATTGACTTTCCCTCCCACAGAGTTATCTGGGAAAAAGAATTTGAATGATACCAGAATTAGGGCCAGTGGCACCGCAGTGAAGAACAAGTTTGGCAGAGACATACTGCGAAACCCATTCCTGACCAGACCATCAACAAACAGACAAGGACTCCTGATTTTACAGGTAGAAAGAGTTCATGGCAACAGTCTGCTACCCGTGTGATTATAAAACCTGGGATGGTGCTCTCTAACTGACTCCTACAAGCCTGCAGCTATCGACAATGTTCACCCCCAGAAAAAACAGTCTCCCGTCCCCCAGCCTAGAGGACTCCTTCTTTCCTCTCTCCTCATCCTCCTCAGTGTCACTCTCCTTTGCTCTCCCCTCATCCACATCCTCTCCTGGCAGCAGTGACAGCGGAGGAGGGATAGAGACGGATCTGATACTAGCTGCAGAGCTGGGACAGGCTTTACTGGAGAAGAATGAGGAGCTGGCAGCCTCTCTGGAGCAGAAGGAGAGAGAGATTGAGGTAATGATAAAGCTGCTGTGAACACTGTTTCTTGTGACTATGCAAACTTTCTAACACTACTAAGAAATATAATGAATCAGGAACAAAAAAAACACTAAAAACATTTTTACCACGAAGAAGCAATATATATGACTAATTCTATCCTGTAGAGCAATCATTGTAAATGTGCAACAACTTATAAGTCTGTAACTAACACCAAATTTCTATCTATGCCACCTTAGATAATAAACATTACACTTCTTCCATCCTAATCAAGGCTGATAACAAAAACTCAAAATTTAAAAAACTATTAGTCACTGCATATTACATAGACTTAAAACAATTAGACAGATGACTGCAAAAATAGTATGATAATAGTACAGAAATTAATGGATGATAGATGTATTTAGATCTTCTTATTATCATACGTTGTAAAAGCATTAGTAGTATTTTAGCTGTTGTTTTTCTGTAAGTATTTTTTTCTGCAAGTTATATTTAAATGAGAGTAGGAAATGTCCAGTGTAAATAATAAAATTAATGATCGATGAATTCCATTTAGCTGCATCAGCTTCAAGGTCCTGACATGACAAACAGGAGCACTTGAATAGAACATACCCAGCCCTCATTAATGTTATTAGTAACACATATGCTTTTCCTATTCTGATTTTCAAAGACCAGTGTGTCACCGAATCCGATCTTGATACAAACACTTTTGCTGCCTGAAAACCAGTGAAACCAGGAAACCAGTTAATGTTGCGTTTAATGTCTCAGGCTTTGCAGCAGGAGAAGCATGTTCTACACAGGAAGCTGGAAATTAATGAACTGGCATCTGGGCAGAGGGATGCAGAGCTGACTGCAGATTTAGCTGTCTTGAGGGCTGAGCTGGAGCGACATCACAGCCAGGGGCGCGACCGGCGAAGGGATGAGAGCGAGCAGCTGACTCAGTTAGCCAATCACAACCAACGCTTGGTGGAGCAGCTAGCAGAGGTTGGTTTATAACATCAGTGAAAAGGCCATCTTAATGAGCTGCTAATCCAAAAAAGAAAACATTACAAGTATATTATAATGCTGTAAGAATATACTGAATCTCTGTGTTTCCTGTATGTATGTGTGGAAATTGTTTGTCACGTGCTGTCATGTCTTAGTCATGCAGACAGGAAAATGCAGACTAGCAGGTTTATGGAGTACCCTCCTTGTCTCATTGGACAATAGCATTACTCAACTTTGTTGATCTTCCACCCACTTAGGCTGTAACACTGGAACATTCCTTGAGGACTGAGCTTCGTTCCCTCAGAGAAGCTATGGACGAATCATCTTTCAGCCGAAATATCAACTTCACACAGTTAGAGAACATTCAAGCAGAGGTACAGTCACTTCCAATTAAATCAATGCTAACACAATGTTCTCAGTTTTAGTATGACAGGCATGACATTATGCAATCTTGAATGCTGCAGGATAGTAGGTCATACACAAAAAAGAAACATGGTCCTGTCAACATAAGTCTCTAGTCCCTGATGGCAAGTCCAAATCAAGTCACACCTCAGTAGCGAATTGCAGGTCTGTTACATGTCTTTTAGGTCTCTGTATACTGACCATAAAAGGCATGGCATTTAAACAGTAATTCATTTGAGTTTTTATAAAGATAAAACCAAGTCCTTCAAAAACAAAAACAATGTTTGACATGTTTGTTTTAAGTGTCAAGTTAGGTCAAGTCTCTAGAGAGTCAAGTCTCACGTAAGTCAGGTCGAAATCAAATCTCAAGTTCTGTTTTGGTCTGTTTGAGTCCGTCTAAGTCTCACGTCTACAGCTCTGATTCTAAGCACCGATGGAGATATTAGCAGAATATTAAATATACCCATAAGGATTTAATAGACTTGGGGGCCTAAATATACATATCTCAAATCATCAAAATCAATATACTGTATACTTCTTTGTAATTACCACTTTTGCTGACTTCTATCATTGCACAATTTAATCAGTATTTTGTGTTTATTTATCTTTCTCTTCTTCCCATGCAGAACAGAGTTTTGCTGGAACGGCTGTCGAACATAGAGGTACAACTAAAGGCTTCACAGGAGGACGGCGATAGACTCCGCATGGAGAGAGAGACACTGAGAGCCAGACTGTCAGAAACACAAACAAAACTGAGAGAGAAAGAAGGAGAGGTGAGGGTGGATGACTGTGTTGAAAGATGAAGCCGGGGGGGAATCCTGTGCTGCAGGAGATATTTAATCATCACTAACAGAAATCCCTAAATCGATAAGTTCGAAGCTCTTGATGTGTGTGTGTGTGTGTGTGTGCTTGTTACTGTCTCTCACTATGTGTGTTGGTTTGTGTATGTAGTTAGAGCAGGAGCAGGGAGTGGTGTTTGAGTTGCGAACCGTGAATCGCTCTCTACAGAAAAAAGCTCTGAACTTGGGAGAAGAAAACATTCTGGACAGTACACAAACAGAACCTTTGTCTCTGCATAGTGAAATTCAGCAATCACAGGTACACACACGCACGCATGCACTGATACCAACCACTTTCCAAAATCCCAAACCTCTTTGTACCCAAATGTTCATCAAAAGCACAAAGACCTAGTACTAAGCGTTCTGATCTTACTGACCTTTCTATATGTTGTGTTGTTGCGTGTATCTCTCCTGCTAACCAGGCCAAAGAGGCTCTTCTAGCTCACTCCACAGTCCTGCAAGAAAGAGATGAAGAGAAAAAAGCGCTTACAGAGGAGGTCTGTTGAACTGCATACTGTATACAACACATACACTTTTCACAGGGACAATTTAACTTGGTGGTTGACCTAAGAAGAGTTAATACTGTGATTTGTTGCTAGTTTTCATTTCAATGGGTTAGGACTATCTAAAACGGGTGAAAACCATTGCTACAATGTATAGCAATATATTTGTCTAAGGTATAGGAGTGTAGCCTAACAACAATGTATTTATCTTTTAATAAATAAAATCAGACATCCTCTAGTTTTTCCACTTGCATCATGCTTCAGTTCGGCCCCATTTAAAAATGTGTTTGCCTACTTCATTAGATGTTTGACCTTAACTGTGCAATATCATGTTTTCATTTGAATCTGTTGAAGGGGGGGGGGGAACTTTCTCTGTACTGACTCCAAGAGTTTGTGAAACTTAGAACTTCCACATCACATACATTTTACATTTCCGTAAAGTAGGAGGCATCTTGTGTCAAAAAAACGTATCTTTTGAAATAAGAAAATATTTGTATATTTATAGATTCTTGAATTTTCAATTAACTAAAACGAGTATGTTATTTTTCTAAAGTAGTTTATTGAATTTGTTTGTGAAAAAACTAAAATCAGACGCGAATTATTTTTCAAGGCAGAGTATTTTAAAAACATTCCTAAGAGGGTTGTTTATAATGTGTTATTATAATTTATAGAGAATTTGGAAAGTGAGGATTTTATATACAGTAAAATCATTTGTTATCATTACAATATGTCACACTTTGCAGCTACAATCTCAAAGAGAAGAGCTGGAGTCTTTGAGGGAGGAAATCAAGCCATTTAGAAGCAGTCCTGGACAGCCAAGTTACAGGTAATGCCACACCAGAACATTTTTGTCTATTTCACTTGATTTCATTTGAGCCCACAGTGATATGTTTTGCTTACCATCATTTCCACGTCCAGTTCCTTAGAGAGGGAATTGGCCATGGCGTGTCAGGAGAAAGAATCGCTAACTCAGCAGCTTCTCAACACCATCAAACACAAGGTGGCACTGTCTCAAGAGCTGGAGACCTGGCAGGTGAGTCTGTGTGCAGGGATAGAAAATTGTCTTTTGGCAACATGTTAATAATAATTTAGTTTAAAGGCAGAATATTGTTTTTTCATCCTGTCGCAGGAGGACATGCGGTTTGTGATCAATCAGCAGGTGCAGCAAAGGGAGGAGGAGAGACAGAGAGAAAAACAGAGAGAGAAAACCAACACAGTGGGACTCCAAAGAAGCAAGTCTTTAAAAGTGAAGGGAGAGGGAGGGAAAGGATTCTTCTCCTTTTTCAAAGACAAATAACAGAGAGAACTGGCAGCAGTTCAAACGAACAGTTTAACGAACAGAGTATCAGTCTTTATCTTTGCCACTGTGAGCTTCTGCTGCAAGATAATGTACACTGTAATGCAAAAAGTGAAATGTTTACAGACCTCATATTTAAATATATTTGTATATATGCATGTATAGTTTTGTTCAAAATAATAACAATGAGTTTAAAAAAGTGAATAATGCTCAAAATCCTTAGAACAGTTTTTACTTCCAATTTAATATCAATGCATTGGGAACACTGCACATCCAAATCAAAACATGACCAAATTGATCAAGTTTGTGTTCTACCTTTACAGAAAGTTAAGAAAAAGGAACATTAGGCTGTTCTGGCAGTATTTCTTTACAGACTCAAACATTTACTGGATAAACTGAAAAAATTTCTCAAGGGTTTGCTTTACTTTGAATCACTGCACTAACATTTAGTTGCATAACCATTGTTTCTGAGAACTGCTTCACATCTGTGTTGCATGAAGTCAACCAACCTCTGGCACCTGTGAACAGGTATCCCAGCCC
>NC_045745.1:24563514-24564159 GCF_008692095.1 Etheostoma spectabile | reverse complement strand
ATTGAACTACATTCCACAATTCCTCTACTTTACTGGGTTTTGCCTCAGAAACAGCATTTGTGATGTCACCCCAGACGTTTTCGATGGGATTGAGGTCCAGGGATTGGGCTGGCCACTGCATAACCTCAATCTTGTTCATCTGGAACCAAGACTTTGCTCGCTTACTGGTGTGTTTTGGGTCATTGGCTTGTTGAAAGACCCATTTCAAAGGCATTTCCTCTTCAGCATAAGGCAACATGACCTCTTCAAGTATTTTGATGTATTGAAACTGATCCATGATCCCTGATATGCAATGAACAGGCCCAACACCACAGTACGAGAAACATCCACATAACATGATTTGGTACCAGCATGCTGTACGGTCTTCACAGTGTACTGTGGCTTGAATTCAGTGCATGGGGGTCATTGGACAAACTGTCTGCGGCCCCTAGACCCAAAAAGGACAATTTTTCTCTCATCAGTCCACAGAATGTTGCGCCATTTCGCCAGTCAATGTGTCCACTGGCAAATTTCAACCTATTCAGTACATGTCTTTTTTTCCAGCAGTGTGACTTTGCGGAGGCCTCTAGCTGATAGCTTTGCTTCGCATAGCCTTCTTCTGATTGTAACAGTACTCACAGGTAACTATAAGTCTTCTTTGATTTT
>NC_045745.1:24563092-24563504 GCF_008692095.1 Etheostoma spectabile | reverse complement strand
ATCATTGGTTGAGCCTTTGCCATTTTGGCTATTCTTCAATCAAATGGTAGTTGCCCGTTTTTTCCCACGTCATTCAGGCTTTGGATGCCATTTCAAGGCATTTGAAATAATTTTGGCTGAGCTGCCTATAATTTTCTGCACTTCTTTATATGGTTTTCCCCTCTCCCATCACCTTTTTAATCAAAGTCCGCTGTTCCTCAGAGCAATGCCTGGAACTACCCATTTTGCGGAGTATTTCAGTGTGAAATGCACTATAACCAGAATGCACAACATTTGCTTCCTTCCTTCCTTAAATATGGGTCATAATTGATACCTGTTTCTTCAAAGAATCAATCCCCTTTTGAACATGCCCCTTTCAATTACCGATTCAATTACACAGAATGAGCAGCATGCATGTCATAACTGTTGGGTC
>NC_045745.1:24553272-24563082 GCF_008692095.1 Etheostoma spectabile | reverse complement strand
CTATGACTCTACAACACTTACTAGTAAATTATTTGCCATGTTGAAATATCACTTCTGCCAAAAAATATGATTTATGCGGTTAGTGATGTTGGACTACTATTATTTTGAACACCACTGTACATTATATCAGTTATTTCAGGATTTAGGATTTTATATTAAAAGTTCAAAGCCACTGGAGTTTCTATTGGGTGTTTTATAATCTTTAGTGGATGTCACCACAGTATATTAAAGATGCACTTTTGTTTTTCTTGGTCTCTCTGACTGTGAGTTCAGATAGAATGCAAAGAACTTTTTGCAACAAAAACTATCCAGCGATCAAAGTCAAAACAATTGCTTAGCTTTCTGTCTGAATACACCTTGAGGCAAAGCAAGCCAAACTGAACACAAAACAGACATATTACGGTCTTATAAAGTTGTTATGGTGAACATATTAGCAACTATTTAAACATCCAGCAAACATGGAGCAACATTTAATTAATTTGAAGTCTCTGGTGCTTCTGGACACCTAAAAAACGTCCAATTGTCACTTTACTTTAGCTTTGTTTTTGGCCTCTAACAATTCCTGAGAAAAATATCTGTCTCTTTAGCTTGCTAGATGCTTAACTATGTACATCAAACCAAAACTATGAGCTAAAGGGGGCTGAATGTAAGTTCATACACAGTTAATGCAAAAATTATGTGGAACTTCAAAACACAGTCTTAATATATCTACGGAACTGCAATGTATTACATATTAATGCGGAAGAAAAAAGTAACAACGATAGAAATAGCATCTTTAATAAATTAAGTCCAAAAGACAGTCACTTCCTTCCACTTCTCTCTATGCTTATATTACATAATGTATAAATAATATGCAGTCATATGTTGAACAGGACTGGGAATGCCCAGAAGCAGCGTGAGTAGTGCAGATTTCATTGAGGTCAGTGCTTCCAAATGTCTTATATATATATATATATATATATAATATATATCTATATATTATATATATTATATATATATATATATATATATTATATATAATATAATATTTATATAAATCTATATATATATCACATCCCTCGGGTGGATGGAGCAACACCTTTTCTTTAACAGTCAACCGACTGTTCATGTGTGGTTTCTCACATAGTTTTATATGCTGGAAAAATAGATGTGCACACAATCAAACACACAATTACTTACTCATACACACAGTTTTAAGGAACACACTAGCGTTTTAGCATGATTTTACACTATTTTCTTTCTGCCGACCACTTTATTTTTAGATTGATCCTTTAGGCATTAGGGTTAGGATAGTCTGGCTCAATGGATGTACAGTGCTGGCATAAAGCCTGACATTCCTCCGCTTCCGCTATCTCTGCTATCTACTTTGCAAGGGCACCGTTGATGCAGCCGGGGCTTAGCACCGCCCAAGACGGTTGTAACTGGTTTAAAGAAATACAAACAAGCCAGAGCGTTTCCCTTATTCCATAGTAGATAAGTGGTGTAGCCAGACCATATTCCAGCAAACTAACACAGCGCTGTGGAGGTGGGTCCGGCAATGCAAGACTAGGGTTAAGGTTAGAAACAGTTAGCCGATATGGACATTGAGAAAAGAATGAAGTGAATTTGGTCATTTGTATTTCTCCAAAACAGGTTTCCTGTTTCTAGAAGTTGATGTTTTCATTAAGAAAATGGTCAGCAGACAGATCTGGTATACAAGAATTATAGTTAATGGGCTAAAAAATAAAAAAAACACAATTATTTTTCTATATAATCTTCATACATTATGTTTCTTTACAGTATAAAACCTTTAATTATTTTCAGTTTACAGTAGTAAACATCCTTTCTGTTCCCGTTGTCCGGAAGGTGATGTGCAGTTTGGTTTCAGGGGAACAGTAACACATCTTCAGTCACAGTTTTTGAGCCCCTCCATGTTCATTTTTCTTGTATAATCCAATCAGAAAACATCACCTCCATTTTGAAAGGTAGGTTGCAAGCTTCAATTCTGAGCTTCAACACCCAAACAATCCACAATAGGGGCTTCAAGTGTTTTACCTCGGAAGATTGGGTCAAAAAGAAGCCCTTGAAATAGGTCTCTTGATGGATGTCCTGACAGCAAGCTTTAACTCAGGCAGGGGTTAGTGGCGGATTATCCCACGTTGATGCCTAGGCCCACTTGCAGCTTGTCACCTCTGTGATTTACAAAGGCACCCATAATCAGGGTGGCAGGGAGCGGGGTCAGACGCTTCTCCAACACACCTCCTATTATGCACCTACTGTTTATCATACCTGAAAAAAAGTATAAAGTAAAAGTAAAAAAAGTATCATATACTGTATGCTTTTTTAAAATAGTTTTCATTCAGCATGACTAAGTTGCAGAAAGAAATTTACCTCGAAAGACCATGTTGGCCTCTGGAAGTTCCATCTGGTACCCAAAGGATGTTGTGGTCTCCTGTGTCCTGGTACTGGCTTCAAACTCCACCCCGATTTGGATCTGGTGAACACAAACACACGCATATGCACATTTGTAGTATGCACCAAAAGTAAATGGTGCGGTCATACAGTATGGTACCATTTTCTGTACCTGTTTGTTGGCTCTGTGATAGTAGCTAGCATGGGCACCTCCTTTGCCAGCATTCAGCGTCGCTACCCAGTTGGGTCCTGCATGGAGAGACAGAAAAAAAGACAAAAGGCTGCTGCTAAATCCAGCAAAAGAGATCAGAAAAAATACCTGTTCAATTAAATCAAGTGTTTGAAGCAGATTCACAATGAACTGCAAAATCTAACTTGAGTACTGTCCAGCCAGAGTAAGAATTCCTCCTTCCTCTGCTCGGCCCCGATGGTAGACCAGCTCCCCACCTAAAACCAGCCCAGAAGACACACTCTGCAGGAAGTGTGCCACAAGAATAACTGTCCAAGAGATACACATACAGATACATAATAGATTAGATCAACGACAACAACAAAAATCACAATAACTTACTTTGTTGATAAATTGACAGTTTTATTCAGTGGCTGATTGCAACAATGTTTTTAGAGCCCAACCGATAAAGAATTTTTAAGGCCGATAGCGATACAAATATTTGGTTATTTAAAAATCCAATATTCCAATATACTGTTTTTTTTTTTAATCCAGAAACACGTAACAAAACAAACAGATTTCCTTAACATTAGTTATTTATGAGTTCTCACTAAAATAGTATAATAATAATTTGTTTTATTGTCACAACAGAAAAGAAGAACATCAAAATATATTAAACTTCTGATAAATAAAATGTATAAAAATACAAACTTAAGATATGAAACTTAAGAGTGTTGCCAACAAGGACGTTGTAGCGCCCTTTAGTGGACAAACTATACAACGCCAGAACTCATAACATGGTTGACCTTCTGTTTTTTTTTTTTTTTAAATATTCATTTATCAGAATCCTTTGTCATTATAAATGATTCTGATGAATGAATATTTTCGAGAAAAAAAATTATGTATATTATAAATGCCGATACTGATAGTTTGGGAAATGCCTAATATCGGCCTGCCAAAACATCGGCCTAACTTTTTTCCTAATATCAGAAAATGTCCTGATCATTCCATCTTTCATTTCTTACCTGATTCTCTGAGGACGTCTGGATTGGCTACTGTTACAGCGGCAGTGAAGTCATTCCCTCTATACTCAGTTTCAAACTGCCACGTTACAAACTGGGACTGCTGTGTCTAAATCACAATCAACAATTTAAATATTAAGTTGTTTGCAGCAAACTTCACTCATTTTGTGTAAACTAAGGTGACCTGTGCAGTGACCACAGACATTAGGATCTTACCTGGAAAACTGTTCTGGCTCGTACGCGCTCAGTGACATGGAGCAGAGCATGAGCATTCAGACTGCCTGAAGAGTCCATCTCTCCGATCAATGCTGGGGCATCCTAAAAATGTGAAGAAGGATCAAGACGCAACATGTCAACTAAAAAAAGGCAGCAACTTCATCGGTTTTCCAACGGTCTATACAGGTAAGCATATTAATGATGAAACAGTGGTCACATATTTATTATGTGATGATGCACATGTTCTTGACCTTGTCCTTGCTGTAATCGTCAGACTGCAGATGCTCCACGTGGAAACGATAGTACGAGGGACTGACAGCACTGAGGTGGAGAGTATGACTGACCTGGAAAAAAACACATACACCATATTAAAGATAAGGCATTTTTAGATGTATGAGACTTACACCCTTATAATCTTTACAACAAATAGGTTGAATCAAGTCACCTTGAAGAAGCTGCTCAGAGTTTTATTGAGGATCATCTTGACTCCCTCAATCTGTTGAGGAAACACATCTGGGGAGATAAAGAAAAACGAAAACCATTACTACTTCACCACTTTTGTACTATTC
The DNA here is from genome assembly GCF_008692095.1 of Etheostoma spectabile. NCBI lineage: Eukaryota > Metazoa > Chordata > Actinopteri > Perciformes > Percidae > Etheostoma > Etheostoma spectabile. Next base: position 24,558,715 of record NC_045745.1, on the reverse strand, counting down.
TACCTATGTATTGCCTGCTGCATGGTCGGCACCTCTTAAACAATTGTATGCACTACAGTTTTTACTTTTTAGCCGGACATACCTTTGCAGCTCCTGTGGAGAGAGTGAAAGCTGCCTGGGTTGGGTAGGCGGCCATCTCTCCTTTCCCAGCGTGGCGGACTGTCCCAGTGAGCAGGATGTGCGTTCCAGCGAGAAGGTGGGGGGTCCGTGGAAAAAGGCCAGTTATGATGGCCTGGACCAGAAGACAAAGCCAGAACGCTGCCCATGTGGGCACAACACTTCCTTCAAGACCCAAAGAGACAAAAGAGAGTTGAGATGATGCTATGACCCATTTATTGTTCTCACTTGTACCCTGTACCTGCACTATTCATAGCCTCACTATTTCATATATGAAGAGAATAGAGGCAGAGCATAAGCCATGCCCTGAAACACAATTCAATGAAGAAGGAAAAAACACCTACACTGAGAGAGATACAAAAGAAGTTAATGACATCAAACATGCAAGCCAAATTAATAATACAAACTTATATTTTTAAATGTATTGTTCTAGGCCTTTAAATTGGTTTAGATTGGATTTAAAAAATGGGTTGCAAGAATGGTTACGACTATGTGCAACATCCAAGGCTGTCTGTTGTTTTCACGTGCAGGTGAAGCAATTCCGTTAGCTAGCTAGCATGACCTTAGCATTAGTAAAAACACACATAGTGCGCTGGTTGTTTCACTACGTACTTCCGTTATGATCAAAAGACGTTAGAATCCGGAGCAGAACTGAAAATCACTCATCAGAAAAAACTGTCAGGTGGAATTTTCCACAGACAAACTACTAATACGCGAAGATTGATGTTGGGATACTCTTGACTGATGCTCCCCCTCCAGATGTGATGCGCCACCCGGCAAATGTGTCCCTCTGAAAACACGAAGGGAATTATGTGGTCTGAAAAATTAACGCTACGTTTTTACATGTACAGGCAACTCAATGGTTACATTCTTAAAATAGCAACTCTACACTTTCACCACCTAACTTTTATTTAAAATACGTAGTTTTGTTGTCGTTTTGAGTCCTCGGGGAAACAGCGCAAAGTCCCGGATGTTTGGTTTCTTGTCGGACTATTGTATATGCGACACAGCGTTTACCGCAAGCTGCTGCTCCAGGTGAGATATTCAGCTTTCATGTACTGCAGTGCCTGAGAGAAGAACAACGACTTTAATATACAGTACAGTGAATATTATTTATGTTGTTTAGCCAAGCCCAGCTATATGGTAACGTCACTTTACTAAAGTATGCAATTACTACGATTGTATTAGACTGTGAAGAAGGTGGTAATTGTCGCTCAAGCTCTCTCTCTCTCTCTCTCTCTCTCTCTCTCTCTCTCTCTCTCTCTCTCTCTCTCTACGTTAGCACCGGTTAGCACTCAGTCATGAGCATGTCTCCTTCACGGTCCATATTGCTGGTGGGAGAAGGTAACTTCTCATTTTCTGCATCTGCAAGCCAGTTGTACTCTGAGACAGACACCAGTTTAACGGCAACGTGCCTGCAGCATCAGGAGGAGGCACTGCGGCATGAAGGTGCTGCCAATAACATTAAGATAGTCAAGGACTCAGGTACGGGCTTGTGACTACAGTATATTTTAACAGAGTTGTATTTTATGGCACTTTTGTTACACTTTTTTTTGTGTTATCTAGGTGGAGCGGTGCTTTTTGAGGTGGATTGCACAAAGCTAGGGGAATGTGCCTCTCTCCAGGGCCGTGTATTTGATCGCGTGGTGTTTAACTTTCCTCACTGTGGGAGAAAGAGTGGGGTTAAAAAGAACAGAAACCTTCTTAAAAATTTCTTCCTCAGGTATAACTGCATCATATTATGATTTAATCTATTTGCAGCATTTTCTATCCACCATGTATTTCAGGTGTAAATAGAAGTATTACATTCTAGTTCATTTTCCACTTTGAAATAGTTTAACCGTCCAAACTTCCATTTTTAAAACCTTAGTTAAAAACATAGTGGTGCAGTTGGGTATTGTTAATTTTCTGCCTCCCCAACACTGGTTTTTGCCATGTTAGCTCATTAACCACACATTATGAATAGGATTAGCTGTCATATCTGACTTTTGTTTTTTATACTGAGTGAAATTTGTCTGTGGCACCAAAACTGCAGAGTACTAAAATAATTGAATCAGACATTTCCTGATTTAAATCATGTTTTTCATTTTGATTTATTTAAATAAAATCCTATTATGGCTGCTTGTGTTTAAACATAATTTTTACCCATGGTGACATGCTAAGTACATATTTGGGGTTTTTTTTGCCTTCAGTTGTGTTCAGGTGTTGTCTGAACACGGGGAGGTTCATGTTGGCTTGTGCAACGGACAGGGTGGGACACCAGCGGACCATCCACAGCGAGAGTGGCACAATAGCTGGCAGGTAGCTGCCATGGCAGCAGAGGCACAGCTAATCCTTAGTGATGTCCGTCCTTTTGAAAGTGAGAAATACCAGAGCTACAAGTGCACTGGATACAGGTAAGGAGTAAAGGTGAGTTTTACAATGTGTAAATTGAAACAGCACTGTGTGTGTGTGTGTGTGTGTGTGTGTGTGTGTGTGTGTGTGTGTGTGTGTGTGTGTGTGTGTGTGTGTGTGTGTGTGTGTGTGTGTGTGTGTGTGTGTGTGTGTGTGTGTGTGTGTGTGTGTGTGTGCGTGCGTGCGTGCGTGCGTGCGTGCGTGCGTGTGTGTGTGTGTACTGACACTCTTATAATAGTGTTGCTGTTCTACAGGAGCCAGGATAAGGGCTTTCATGTGGAGAAAGGTTTGCTCCACGTGTTTACTCGCAGCCTCCCCTACACCCCTGCTCGGGTACTTACGATTGAGGAGGCTGTTGAAGGGTACAGAGTCCAGTATAACATACCAGCCGAGCTCAGTAATTACATATTCAGGTACAGTAACACAGCAACTCTCATGTTGTTTAAGTAATAAGCCACCAACGCAACCACAAGCTTACTGTCTCTTCTCTTTCATCAGGGGATTTCTTTGCCCAGGTTCTATCCACCCCGTCAGGTTGGTGCAAGATTTTCTTCTCAAAGGACTGGCTGAGAAGTGGCCTGTCTCCATGATGACAGAGACAGTTCCCCTCCTCCTCACGACCAAACAGCTGCAGACGTGCTGTGACGTCGACAGTACACACTGCTATTGGATCCACCTGCTTCAGAAAGACCTCATTTCTGACACTCACACTTCTACAGACAAGGAAAAAGATCACTTGGACAGTCAGGGACGCACAGACACACAAGACTCTCTGTCAGCCACATGTGTTACCTCAGATAAAGTGGACAGGGTGAGGAGCAAAGGGGATGAGAGCTTAAGGTCTGCATGCTCTCTTGATGTTCATCCTGAATGGGGAAGTGGTCTTTATATGCTGCGTCCATCATTGCTCCCTCAGATGGAAGAGCTTCTAACTAAAAAAAAACAGTTGATTAACAATGCAGGGAGTCATGGGGACAACGAGGGGAATAATAAAAGTGTTGAGGTTGAAGGACATAAGAAGGAGGGTCCCCGTGGGGGCTCTAATGGTGTCACCAGCTTGTTATTTGGCATTAGTGGCCTGGTGTTCAAGAACGTGACTGTCAACCTCTGGGCTCTGCCTGCCTTTCACGAGCTCCTCCTCAGAGGTGTTTTCCCTTTGGAATGTGAGCCAATCAAATTGCTTGGGCAAAGGCTGGAAACGCTGCTCGCACCCTATGGTGTCTCCCTGGTCGCAGAACAGGGGGATCTGCGTCTGATGGCACAGCCAATGGGTTGTGTTGGTAAGGTGTTAGCAAACGTTTTAAGTGACAATATTAGCAATGTCGGTGTCACTGTGTCCTTAAATTTGGACCTTCTCGCTGTGCTCCTGTTCTCACTCCCCGACTGGAGGCTTCTGTGGTCACATGATCCACGATTTTTGCAACACTTTGCACTCCACCCATCACCAGGGAAACCTTTCCACCCATTCTCCCTGTTCCCAGAGCACTTCAGCTTTGACATCAGCTTCTGGACAGGGCCGACATGGGAAGAGATGAAGTTCCATGCTCTGATCCGAGAGGCCAGTCATGGGACCGTGGAACAAGTTAAACTGATTGACACATTCTCACATCCTGACCTGAGCCAGACCAGTTACTGCTACAGACTCATCTACCACTCAAACACACATGCTCTGTCACACACACAAGCTCTCCAGTTCCATAAAGACCTGGAATCCTTTCTTACCTCTCGGTTGCAAGTCACCATCAGGTAGCAACATTTGAATCTCTAGGAAGATCATGGACTTCTTATTTTTTTCAGAAAATGTAAGTCTGTTTGTTACTGCTACGTATAATCTGCCAAACTGTAGTTGAACAGTGTTTACAGTAGTTGAGGCATTGTGTGCTATGTCTTTGAAATGTACCAGTAATTGGAATTCTGTGTATCTGTGTGTATTTTGATTGTCATTCAACAAACATAATATGTTTGCTCTATCGAGAATTATTAGTAAATAAAACAGCCCTGAAATGAAAAAAAAAAAAGTGTCGTTACAAGCAAAGCCTCATCCATTCATACAGTAGCTACGTGATAAGAGTTGTCAATAACCGGACAGCGGCGAAAATGAACGAAGTCAGACACGGGTGCAGCATCGGAAAACATGGCGGCCAAAGCGCTTCGGCAGCGAACCAGGCGAGGCAGCAGACAAGATGCAAACAACGTTAACGTCCCCACCGAAGTCCGGCCACCGAAAGAGGAGAAGGTCGGCGATGACAGTAAAAACACAGAGACTCGGCCAGAGTGAGTATGAGCCGAGAGAAGAGACGTTAGACTCCACGGCGCTGTGAAGCTCCATCCCCAGTCTGACTGACAGCTTGAGCAGGGGAAGCTATCTGGCTAGCTTAGCTAGCTACTTTGATACGTTAAGCAAGTTTGGATCATAACAACACGATAATAACGATGATGCCGTCCACCTTACAGACCCACAGGACTTTGTCTTTACAGTAGTATTAGTTATAATATATGTTAAGTTGTGTTTCCGCCCGAATAAATAGTTAGTTATGTTTCAATAGAGCAACGTAACGCAGTTGGGTTACCTGGTCAGCTCATTCATTTCCCCACTGCTGTCACACCGCCGGATTTATGAAGGCTGCAACACATACAGTAAATCAACGCTGCTGCAACAGATAAACTGTCTACAGTGGGTCAACTCGTGATCAGCACAAAGGGGTTTTCTTTAACTCAACGGTTTCTGTTGTTGATACTTTGCCAAAGTCATTTGAAATATTCTAAAATGTATTTTGTAAAATGACGTGTCATAATAAAACGTAACGAGTGTAACGCGAGGATCAATGCTAAGCTGCACCTAAGCCCACTAATTTGATGATGGGTAGCCTATTGTTAGAAATTCATAACTAACGTCGCATTCGATCGGATCTCTGAGGAAGGAGGCTGTGGG
>NC_045745.1:24553198-24553262 GCF_008692095.1 Etheostoma spectabile | reverse complement strand
TTGAGAATTAAGAAAAGGTTTAATGCAAGAGAATGATGAGGATGATAAGACAAAGACAATCAGA
>NC_045745.1:24552979-24553188 GCF_008692095.1 Etheostoma spectabile | reverse complement strand
AAACATAATAACACTGCAGCTGACAGCGGATTGGATCCATGCTTCCCCCATGATGGAGTCAAGTTAAACCAGTCCTGAAAATTCCTAAATCACAACAAAGGGTCTGTCGTGTAAATGTGAAAGTCTAACATAGTCAACATTGTATTGTCTTAGCCCAGACTAGGGGACAGGAGACAGCAGGCCCCCTCCTGGTGTTGTAGCAGGAAGCT